>NW_027507788.1:227986398-228156398 GCF_037356315.1 Lithobates pipiens
TGAGGACACCATTGTACCAGCAGATGAGGACACCATTGTACCAGCAGATGAGGACACCATTGTACCAGCAGATGAGGACACCATTGTACCAGCAGATGAGGACACCATTGTACCAACAGATGAGGACACCATTGTACCAGCAGATGAGGACACCATTGTACCAGCAGATGAGGACACCAGTGTACCAGCAGATGAGGACACCATTGTACCAACAGATGAGGACACCAGTGTACCAGCAGATGAGGACACCAGTGTACCAACAGATGAGGACACCATTGTACCAGCAGATGAGGACACCATTGTACCAACAGATGAGGACACCAGTGTACCAGCAGATGAGGACACCATTGTACCAACAGATGAGGACACCAGTGTACCAGCAGATGAGGACACCATTGTACCAGCAGATGAGGACACCATTGTACCAACAGATGAGGACACCAGTGTACCAGCAGATGAGGACACCAGTGTACCAGCAGATGAGGACACCATTGTACCAGCAGATGAGGACACCATTGTACCAGCAGATGAAGACACCATTGTATCAGCAGGTGAAATTGCAACGAGTGCCATGGAGGAGACGGCCTTTACCATTCCTAGCGTCACACTGACCAGGAATAACATTAGGCCTGGGAGTGAGATCCTTCCAAACAAATGCATGACCCCAGCAATGGGTTCCGGCCTTAGGCCACAAAAGAGTACATTTACTGTGCACCCCAGCGTGGTATGTCATAGGAAAAATGTGAAGAGAGCTATGGAAGAGACGGACATTCCTGCTCCCAGCGTCACGCGTCCTCGAGCTCCCCTTTCTGCTAGGCTAAGCCAGCGTATAAAGGAGCTTGAAGCAGAAATGGTGGCCCAGCATACAAATATCTTCCCACTTAAGAGTGACATCACCCCACCGAGTGATGTCACTCCACCACCAAGCAACAATGCAGAGAGCACCATGGAGGAGACGGCCTTTCCCGTTCCCAGGTTCACACCTACTCGAACTTCCCTTTCTGCTAGGCTAGACCAGCATATAAAGAAGCTCATGTCAGAAAGAGAAGTGGGGGGCAGAAGAGCAGGGGGTAGAGCAGTGGGGGCAGAAGGGCAGGGGGTAGAGCAGTGGGGGCAGAAGGGCAGGGGGGTAGAGCAGTGGGGGCAGAAGGGCAGGGGGGTAGAGAAGTGGGGGAAGAAGGGCAGGGGGGTAGAGAGGTGGGGCAAAAGAGCAGGTGAGTAGAGAGGTGGGGGCAGAAGGGGGGGTAGAGAGGTGAGGGCAGAAAAGCAGGTGAGTAGAGAGCAGTGGGGGCAGAAGGGCAGGGGGGTAGAGCAGTGGGGGCAGAAGGGCAGGGGGGTAGAGAAGTGGGGGAAGAAGGGCAGGGGGGTAGAGAGGTGGGGGAAGAAGGGCAGGGGGGTAGAGAGGTGGGGCAAAAGAGCAGGTGAGTAGAGAGGTGGGGGCAGAAGGGGGGGGTAGAGAGGTGAGGGCAGAAAAGCAGGTGAGTAGAGAGGTGGGGGCAGAAGAGGGGGGAGAGGTGAGGGGAGAAGACCCTGCTCAGCAGCGGGGGTGGGCCTTATAGAACAGAGGCCAAATATGGGCAGCACAGAGGCTTAGTGGTGAGCCTTGCAGCACTGGGGTCCATGGTTCACATCCTGACCAGGACACTATCTGCATGGAGTTTGCATGTTCTCCCTGTGCTTGCGTGGGTTTCCTCCGGGTTCTCCGGTTTCCTCCCACACTAAAAAAAAACATGCCACTTTTTTGCGTTGGTGGTGCAGTGGTGAGCATAGCTGCTTTCTAAGCAGATGACCCGGGTTCGATTCCCGGCCAACGCCCTCTCCAAGATGTCTTCCCCACCTTCTCAGTGTATGGAGTCCCCAGGGGGGGAAAGTGCTGTACAAATTAAGTGTTGAGTATATATGAAAAAGGAAAGAGATTGTGGGACTTTATATGAAGCACACTACTAAATGAATGAGCATAATAACCGTTTTATCACAAAGGGCATATATACATATAAATTGGTAGAGAAGGTATATATAATGTAATATAATAAAAAAAGGTCTCGACAGATATCATCTAAACAATTGATAGTCCTCAATTATTCCAACATGAGACACATAATAATGGACCTTTTTTTTCGTAAAAAATTACTTAGAATCCCCAAACATTATATATATATTTTTCTAACACCCTTGAGAATAAAATGTAGGTTGTTGCAATACTTTTTGTCACATCGTATTTGTGCAGCGGTCTTACAAGTGCACTTTTTTTGGAAAAAGAAACACTAGGGGAGAGGAGACCCATCGTGTGTTCATATAAAGTACGAACAGCGATCTGTCATTTCCCTTAGTAATTCCCATCCCACCCTTCAGTTAGAACACGTAGTAGGCAACACACTTAACCCCTTTATCGCCCCCTTATGCCACGTACACGCGATCGGACTATCTGGCAGACTTAATCCGGCGGACAAACCGCTGGACTTTGCAGCTGAGGTTCCGAACGAGTGGACCTTCTCACACCCGACCAGACTTTTCTGGCGGGCTAGGTCCGGCGGACAACCCGGCAGACTATGGCGGGATTCCGCCCGACTTTTGAAATGAACGGACTTGCCCACACGGAGTCCAGGTAGCCGGGACTAGCGAAGAAAGTGAATTTCGCCACCTAAATCTGCGAAATAGACACCTCGCTAGCCTCGTCGCCTGGTATGGATTTAAAGGGGAACCCCTACACCGAAAAAAAACGTTGTGGGAGTCCCCCCAAAGACCATAACACACCCTTATCTGAGCACGCGGCCCCGGCCGGTCAGGAAAGAGGGTGGGAATGAGCGAGCACCCCGCCCCCCCCCCCTCGTGAGCCAAGAATCCGGGATTTCATTTAATAAGGGGGCCCCCACATACCGCCCCCCATCCTATATGAATGAGTATAACTTTTGTGCAAACCAATCAATATACGCTTATTGCGATTTTTTTTTTAATCAAAAATATGTAGAAGAATACATATCGGTTTTTTTTTAAACTGGGATATTCATTAGAGCTGTTTTTATTTTCCTTGCATGTCCCCCTCGGATCTACAGCGACTGCAACTTCCAAGTGCACTTTCCACTTGTAGTTTCCACTTGTAGTGCAAAGTGGATTTGCCTTTAGTAAATAACCCCCCACTGTGTTTTCAAAATTTGTCGCTGTTCTTCTGTTTACAGCGCTAAAAATAAAAACCACAGAGGTAATCAAATACCACCAAAAGAAATTCTCTATCTGTGGGAAGAAAATGATAAAACTGTTACATGGATACATTGTAGCATGACTACGTAATTGTCATTCAAAGTGCGACAGCGCTGAGAGCTGAAAATGGCCCTGGGCAGGAAGGGGGTGGCAGTGCCCGGTACTGAAGGGGTTCATTTAGTAGTGCCCTTCAAATAAAGCCCTTTCTCAATGTAGCAGGGATGGAGGTTCATGAACTGTCATAGTCATCGCCTCATACAAAGTCCCAACACTGGTTTTAGGTTTTCTTTTTTCGTGGAGTAAATATGAACGGTGGAATAAAATTGAAACCAAAACAAATGGAGTGAATGTGTCGGATGTTTATAGAAATTTTATTAAACATTTTTGAATAACAGATTTCTTGCAGGTGGATGTGATTGTTTTGTGTTCCCATTTTCAGCCAGTAGGTGGAGCACTCACCTCCTTTTCAGGTATTTTCTAGGCTCTTCTTCACAGCTTGACGGGAAAAAGGCTCGCTGTGTACTATATAGATCAGGGATATGCAATTAGCGGACCCCCAGCTGCTGCAGAACTACAATTCCCATGAGGCATAGCAAGACTCTGACAGCCACAAGCATGACGCCCAGAGGCAGAGGCATGATGGGACTTGTAGTTTTGCAACAGCTGGAGGTCCGCTAATTGCATATCCCTGATATAGATCATTAGATTTTAGGCCGGGTTCACATGTGTGCGGCCGCGGGTTTGTGCCCGGGGTCCAGTGCATGTCTGTTCACCGGTTCAGGTGTGATTCAGGTCTGAGTTTGCAAGTGAACCGGACCCAAACACGCACACACGGTATGCAATCCGCTCCGCGGCCGCCCTGAACCGGTGTGAAGCAGCTCCAATGAGCGCCGGTCACACTCGCATAGGGTTGCCCCCTGACCGGGGGGGGGGGGGGGGACGGAGGCTTGGCTTTGGGAATGCCAGTTTCGGGGAGGCATGATAGGCCAGGCTTGGCTTTGGGAATGCCGGATTCGGAGAGGCATGATAGGCCAGGCTTGGCTTTGGGAATGCCGGATTCGGAGAGGCATGATAGGCCAGGCTTGGCTTTGGGAATGCCGCATTCAGAGAGGCATGATAGGCCAGGCTTGGTTTTGGGAATGCCGGATTTGGAGAGGCATGATAGGCCAGGCTTGGCTTTGGGAATGCCGGATTCAAAGAGGCATGATAGGCCAGGTTGCTGCAGGTTTACAGGGACTGTGGAGTCCATCATTCTAAAATCCCTGTGGCTGCCGGGCGGGCGGCCAGCACTAGGGTCAGCACTGGGCTGACTCCGGTACAAAGCTTTGGCTGGTAGTAGTCCAGGCAGCCCCGCAGTCAGCTTCATGGAGTCGGCCCATTGGACGAGGTCGCCCTCCCCGTGTTCCCCACTACCTTCTGCTTCACCGATGGAGGGCAGAACTCGGTACCAGCTCAGGCTGGCAGAAGGTGGTCTGGATGGAAGCTGTTTGAGCAGCTCTGGGATGCACTCCTACCCGATTCTGGACAAGGCCTGAGCTGAGGGGGGGTCGTGAGGTGTGGCAGGAGTAAGTCTCCACATGGTGGGAGAAACCCTGCGGGGTGGTCCGGGAGATTTCGGTCTTGCTAAGTGTATTGTACGTAGGGGGTCTCCTGTGCCAGGGAGGTTCAGGCCAGTTGGAGCCGAGGCCATCCCTACTCATTGGACCTGGAGGGAGGGAGCAGAACAGTCAGATCAACACCCTGAGGAACCCGACAGAGACCCCCCATAGGGCCCCCCTCAAATGTTATAATTACCCTGCAACCCCTCCCCCAGCCAAATAAAATTACCCCACAATCTCCTTCCCCCATCATATATAATTACCCCGCAACACCTCCCCCACCCTGTTATAATTACCTCCAATGTATATATAACCACCCTACAATCCTCCGCTCCCCCATTATAATTATCATAAAAATCCCCCACTGCACTATAATTACCCCATAGTACCTTTCCTGCCCCCCCTCCCACATTATAATTCCCCCGAAACCCGCTACCCATATTATATTTACCCCACATTATTATAATTACCCCAAAGTACCTTTCCTGCCCCCCTCCCACATTATAATTCCTCCGAAACCCCCTAACCATATTATAGATACCCATTATTATAATTACCCCACAGTCCCCCCCCACATTATTATAATTACCCCAAAGTAGCTTTCCTGCCCCCCTCCGCATTGTAATCGCCCCCCGCAATCCCCTCCACATATTATAATTACCCCAGAGTACTTCCTCTATTACAATTACATACCCCCCCTCATATAATTACCCCAGAGTACTTCTCCCTGTAAATTCCCCCCAACAATTATAATTCCCCCGAACTTGGTTATAAGTGCCCAGCCCCCGATCTCAAAATGCACATAATATCCCTGCCCCGGAGTATTTCCCCTATTGCCTCTCCCCCGGTGTTGTGCCGAGAATGGCATCCCCGCCGAGATCGGCTCCCCCTGCCTCTCGGCGCAGATCGGAACTGCGCCTATCCATCCCTCTGCACTACAGCTCCTCCTCCTCTATCCCGAATGCAAATTACACTTTTACCTTCCCCGCCCCCGTGCTCATCCCCGAGCATACAGACATAATGTAATAATGTAATAACCCTAGAAATGCAATGGAAGCTTTATTGGGAGGGGGAGCCAAATCCGACAGCAATAGTCAGTTTGCTATCAAATTCGGCTTCCCCTGGACAGAAAGGGCCTGGGGTAAGAAAGAAGAGTGAGGATAATTTATACAAAGAGTAGAGCAGTCAGAGAAACAGATGTGCACTGTGCCTTGGTTTGATGGCACAGTGAGGCTGGAATTGATGATCTATTTTTTTTTGGAATTGATGATCTAGTTTTTTTAAATTTTTTAGTTTGTTTGCGGGTCCCCCCCCCCCAAAAAAAAGGGGTAATAATAAATTAGATAAAATGTGTAATAATAAATAAAATAATAGAAGGGGCAAAAAAAAAAAAATTATATATTATATACACACACACACACACACATTATTATATCATGTGTGGATGGACTAATACATTATATCATGTGTGGATGGACTAATACACATACATACATATATATTTATTTATATTATATTATTATATTATATTATGTGTGTATGCGCGAGGAAGAGCACAGGGGATTTTGTGTGGATGGACTAATACACACACACATATATAAAATATATATATATTATATATATATATATATATATATTTATATTATATTATTCCATTATGTGTGTATGCGCAGGGACTAATGCATATACATATATATAGGGATGAGCCGAACACCCCCCCCCCGGTTCGGTTCGCACCAGAACTTTCGAACGGACCCCACGTTCGTTGCGAACGTTAGAACCCCATTGAAGTCTATGGGACTCGAACGTTCGAAATGGAAAGTGCTAATTTTAACGGCTAATATGCAAGATACTGTCCTAAAAAGGGTTTGGGGACCCGGCTCCTGCCCCCAGGGGACATGGGTCAATGCAAAAAAAAGTTTTAAAAACGTCCGTTTTGGCGGGAGCACTGATTTTAATGACGATTAAAAGTGAAAAAAAAAAGTGAAATATTCCTTTAAATATGGTGCCTGGGGGGTGTCTGTAGTATGCCTGTGAAGTGCCACGTGTTTCCCGTGTTTAGAACAGTCCCTGCACAAAATGACATTTAATGGAAAAAAAGTCATTTAAAACTGCTTGCGGTTTTAATGTTATATCTGGTTCTGGCAATATGGATGAAAATCATTCAGAAAAATGGCATGGGTAGCCCTCCCTGCCCATTACCAGCCTATTTGGGTCTTGTACGCATATTAAGGGGAACCCAGTACCCATATTAAAAAAAGGAAATGCGTGTGGCCCCCAGGCCCTATATACTCAGAACAGCAGTATACAGGCGGTGCAAACAAGACAGGGACTGTGTAGTATGTTGTGTTAAGTTGAATCTGTTTGTAATTTTCAACTGGTACATTTTTAAAGTGTAGCTCCAGTCAAAAAATCTATTTTTAAGCTTTTTGGAAAACATAGGGAAGGGTTATCACCCCTGTATAATTTGTTTTGTCGTCCATCTTTTTTCATCTCACTTGCTGCTGTCTCCTTCCGTTTGCAAGTAGGAGATGTTTGTAAGTTGGATGTTTGAAAGTAGGGGCCTGCCCTATATGCTCTGCAGAAATGGCGGAACAAGGTGTTGGTTTTGCCACAACATTGTAAGCCCTCAAAGTGACTCTTGGTGGGTGCTGGAGCGCCCTGCTGTGAACGATTATATCAAGAATTGTAATTACATGCCATTGTTGAACAGTGGTAGAAAAATTTACCTTTGGTGGTTGTGGTGCTGGTGCCACAACACTATAAGTCCTCACAGTTACTCTGGGTGGGCACAGGAAGGGGCCCTCCTGTGAAATATTATATCAAGAATTGTAATTACACGCCCCTGTTAAACAGGGGCTGAAAAATTGGGCCTTAGGCACTGGTGCCACCACACTGCAACCTCTGCCATATACTCTAGTTTTATTGCAGGAATTAGCCCTGCTGCAAAGCATTGCATCAAAAATTGTACTTAAACGCCCCTGTTAAACAGGGGCAGAAAAATTGGGCCTTAGGCACTGGTGCTGGTGCCACCACACTGCAACCTCTGCCATATACTCTAGTTTTATTGCAGGAATTAGCCCTGCTGCAAAGCATTGCATCAAAAATTGTACTTAAACGCCCCTGTTAAACAGGGGCAGAAAAATTGGGCTGCTGGCATCACCCAGAACCAAAAATGTTCTTCCAACATATCAGCGGAGGAGGAAGAGGATAGGCAATCAACATAACAGGACAGTCACTCAGCATCAGCATAGGCAGTCTTGAAGGGATGTGGTATTTCAAAAAAAATTATTCGGTTACATCAGCTTCAGGTGCTTGGTAGCTGTGGGTGATCCAAGACTGATTCATCTTTATGAAGGTCAGTCGATCAACTGATTCGGTGGACAGGCGCACCCTGTGATCGGTAACAAAGCCACCAGCAGCACTGAAGGTGCGTTCCGAAAGAACGCTGGTGTCAGGGAGTGATTAGACCAGACTGTGTGGACTGCACAGAAGGAACCCAAACGCATGTGAATGAAGTAATAACGTGTTTATTATAAATAAAAAGGAAAATGAAAACAAACAGTGCACTACCAACCAGAACAAGTAATATATATATATAATAAATGGAAACTACCAGTGACGTCAACGGAAGCCAGGCCGAGGTCAAACACCGGGGAAACAGTAGAAGTGTAAGGACGGATGGATGGGCTGCAGAGCAGGGATCAAGGTAGCAGGAGACAGGAGGGACGGGTCCAGGATGGGCTAAGAATCAGGAAGGGACAGGTCAGGTAAATACAAAGTCCAGGTTCAGGTCCAAAGGTTCAGGTCCAAAGGTTCAGGTCCAAAGGTTCAGGTCCAAAGGAGAGAGTGTGATACTGAGACAAGCATGTTAGGGCTTGCTGGGTCTTTATAAGACTACTGATTACCCTCACGTAACAGCTGATCGCTGCAGGTGCTGTCTGCTCCACACTGCCGGAGTACACCCGTTGGTGAGCGCTGGTACTACAGTCCAGGGATCCAATAGTGCCACCAGGAGGTATGTCCTCTTATTACAGGCCCTGGGTGTTAGAAGACACCCGCTGGTGAACACTGGTACTGCAATCCAAGAGATCAACAGCGCCACCAACGGGTGGACCATTTCATGACAGTACCCCCCCTCAAAGGAGCGGCCTCCGGACGCTCCAGCTAGGTGTAATTGTCCACAGTTAATGACCTCAAACCACACCATGGATGAGGGCACGTCAAGCTGGGTACAGGGCACATCAGGGCAGACAGCGGGCAAAGGCTCTGGGTCTTTGAGCTGGGCAGCGATCTCTGGGTCCTTAGGCCGAACAGCAAGTACTGCAAGGGCAAGCTGGATTACAGGCACTGGCTCAGCAAGCTGAGTAATGGGCCCCGGCCCAGCAGGCTGGGTGACGGGCCCCGGCTCAGTGAGCTGGACACCAGGCACTGGTCCGGCAAGCCAAATAACGGGCACAAGCTTAACAGGCCAATTAATGGACACTGATTCAGAAGACTGGGTAGCGGGCCCCGACTCCGCAGACTGGGTAGCGGGCCCCGACTCCGCAGACTGGGTAGCGGGCCCCGACTCCGCAGACTGGGTAGCGGGCCCCGACTCCGCAGACTGGGTAGCGGGCCCCGACTCCGCAGACTGGGTAGCGGGCCCCGACTCCGCAGACTGGGTAGCGGGCCCCGACTCCGCAGACTGGGTAGCGGGCCCCGACTCCGCAGACTGGGTAGCGGGCCCCGACTCCGCAGACTGGGTAACTGAAACATCCGGCTGGAAAACTGAAACATCCGGCTGGAAAACTGAAACATCCGGCTGGGAAACTGAAACATCCGGCTGGGAAACTGAAACATCCGGCTGGGAAACTGAAACATCCGGCTGGGAAACTGAAACATCCGGCTGGGAAACTGAAACATCCGGCTGGGAAACTGAAACATCCGGCTGGGAAACTGAAACATCCGGCTGGGAAACTGAAACATCCGGCTGGGAAACTGAAACATCCGGCTGGGAAACTGAAACATCCGGCTGGGAAACTGAAACATCCGGCTGGGAAACTGAAACATCCGGCTGGGAAACTGAAACATCCGGCTGGGAAACTGAAACATCCGGCTGGGAAACTGAAACATCCGGCTGGGAAACTGAAACATCCGGCTGGGAAACTGAAACATCCGGCTGGGAAACTGAAACATCCGGCTGGAAAACTGAAACATCCGGCTGGAAAACTGAAACATCCGGCTGGAAAACTGAAACATCCGGCTGGGAAACTGAAACATCCGGCTGGGAAACTGAAACATCCGGCTGGGAAACTGAAACATCCGGCTGGGAAACTGAAACATCCGGCTGGGAAACTGAAACATCCGGCTGGGAAACTGAAACAACCGAAACTGGAGCATCCGAAACTGGAGCATCCGGCTGGGAAACTGGAGCATCCGAAACTGGAGCATCCGGCTGGGAAACTGGAACAACCGAAACTGGAGCATCCGGCTGGGAAACTGGAACAACCGAAACTGGAGCATCCGGCTGGGAAACTGGAACAACCGAAACTGGAGCATCCGGCTGGGAAACTGGAACAACCGAAACTGGAGCATCCGGCTGGGAAACTTCAGGCTGGGAAACTTCAGGCTGGGAAACTTCAGGCTGGGAAACTTCAGGCTGGGAAACTTCAGGCTGGGAAACTTCAGGCTGGGAAACTTCAGGCTGGGAAACTTCAGGCTGGGAAACTTCAGGCTGGGAAACTTCAGGCTGGGAAACTTCAGGCTGGGAAACTTCAGGCTGGGAAACTTCAGGCTGGGAAACTTCAGGCTGGGAAACTTCAGGCTGGCAGGCTGGGAAACTTCAGGCTGGCAGGCTGGGAAACTTCAGGCTGGCAGGCTGGGAAACTTCAGGCTGGCAGGCTGGGAAACTTCAGGCTGGCAGGCTGGGAAACTTCAGGCTGGCAGGCTGGGAAACTTCAGGCTGGCAGGCTGGGAAACTTCAGGCTGGCAGGCTGGGAAACTTCAGGCTGGCAGGCTGGGAAACTTCAGGCTGGCAGGCTGGGAAACTTCAGGCTGGCAGGCTGGGAAACTTCAGGCTGGCAGGCTGGGAAACTTCAGGCTGGCAGGCTGGAACTTCAGGCTGGCAGGCTGGGAAACTTCAGGCTGGCAGGCTGGAACTTCAGGCTGGCAGGCTGGAACTTCTGGCTGGCAGGCTGGAACTTCTGGCTGGCAGGCTGGAACTTCTGGCTGGCAGGCTGGAACTTCTGGCTGGCAGGCTGGAACTTCTGGCTGGCAGGCTGGAACTTCTGGCTGGCAGGCTGGAACTTCTGGCTGGCAGGCTGGAACTTCTGGCTGGCAGGCTGGAACTTCTGGCTGGCAGGCTGGAACTTCTGGCTGGCAGGCTGGAACTTCTGGCTGGCAGGCTGGAACTTCAGGCTGGCAAGCTGGGACATCAGGCTGGCAAGCTGGGACAACAGGCTGGCAAGCTGGGACAACAGGCTGGCAAGCTGGGACATCAGGCTGGCAAGCTGGGACATCAGGCTGGCAAGCTGGAACAACAGGCTGGCAAGCTGGAACAGGCTGGCAAGCTGGGACATCAGGCTGGCAAGCTGGGACATCAGGCTGGCAAGCTGGGACATCAGGCTGGTAACCTGGGACATCAGGCTGGTAACCTGGGACATCAGGCTGGTAACCTGGGACATCAGGCTGGTAACCTGGGACATCAGGCTGGTAACCTGGGACATCAGGCTGGCAAGCTGGAACAACAGGCTGGCAAGCTGTTACAACAGGCTTAGGTGGGCCACCGGATACAACTGGCATGCATGCAGGCTGGACCGGGTTGGTTAGTGCGGAGGCGGGTTGGGTTACTGGCATGATTGTGTGGGTCGGAAAGAATTTTCGTTTCTTTTTTGACTTAGCCGCTGCAGCTTTGTATGTAGGTGCAGGGCTGTGAAAAAACAAAGTATCTGGGCAAAAGGAAGACCAAGGAACAGTAGCAGGAGGAGGGGTTTGTGGGACTGTTACAGGTGGAGGAGAAGAGGCAGGTGGGTTGCAGGCAGGATAGGTGCTACACTTGGTGACAGGATAGTAGTATTTGGTAGGAAGTGGAGTAGACTGGGCTGTAGCTGAGG
Source organism: Lithobates pipiens (assembly GCF_037356315.1). Taxonomy (NCBI): domain Eukaryota; kingdom Metazoa; phylum Chordata; class Amphibia; order Anura; family Ranidae; genus Lithobates; species Lithobates pipiens. The sequence continues at coordinate 227,998,289 of NW_027507788.1, forward strand.
TTGCCATAGGCAATGAGGAGATAGATACTTGGGAAGGCAGGTGGTTAACGACAGGGCTGGAAGGTTGTGGTTTAGCTAAATGCAGGAGATCTGACCATGCCTGTAGCACAGGTTGAACAAACACTGATTCACACACAGCCTGACTAACCAGAGATTGCACTGAATGGATGCAATCAGACAACACCTGCTGAGGACAAGGGGAATAACATTCCATGAAATAGGCTGGGTCATCCTCTAACAACCATACCAAAGATACAACTTGGCTCAAATTGAAGGGGGGAGAAAAATCACCACTTACTTTGGAATTACATGTCAGTACTAGCTCTGCACATAATTGGATTAATGGCTGAACATCCCCAAATGACATGTAGCCCTGATCCACCAGGGAATGGGCTGATCGGACGGTCTCCATCAGCCGGTCACTAGACCACCTCTTTAGAAGCTGGCGACAATATTCACCATTCTCTTCTGCCAGCAGAGAATAATACATGATTTCATTGAAATCCATATTGGCAGACTAACAGGTTAGGATGGTTCCTCAATGCAGCCACGTCTGGTCAGGAATGGTCTCAGTATACTGTCAGGGAGTGATTAGACCAGACTGTGTGGACTGCACAGAAGGAACCCAAACGCATGTGAATGAAGTAATAACGTGTTTATTATAAATAAAAAGGAAAATGAAAACAAACAGTGCACTACCAACCAGAACAAGTAATATATATATAATAAATGGAAACTACCAGTGACGTCAACGGAAGCCAGGCCGAGGTCAAACACCGGGGAAACAGTAGAAGTGTAAGGACGGATGGATGGGCTGCAGAGCAGGGATCAAGGTAGCAGGAGACAGGAGGGACGGGTCCAGGATGGGCTAAGAATCAGGAAGGGACAGGTCAGGTAAATACAAAGTCCAGGTTCAGGTCCAAAGGTTCAGGTCCAAAGGTTCAGGTCCAAAGGTTCAGGTCCAAAGGTTCAGGTCCAAAGGTTCAGGTCCAAAGGTTCAGGTCCAAAGGTTCAGGTCCAAAGGTTCAGGTCCAAAGGTTCAGGTCCAAAGGTTCAGGTCCAAAGGTTCAGGTCCAAAGGTTCAGGTCCAAAGGTTCAGGTCCAAAGGAGAGAGTGTGATACTGAGACAAGCATGTTAGGGCTTGCTGGGTCTTTATAAGACTACTGATTACCCTCACGTAACAGCTGATCGCTGCAGGTGCTGTCTGCTCCACACTGCCGGAGTACACCCGTTGGTGAGCGCTGGTACTACAGTCCAGGGATCCAATAGTGCCACCAGGAGGTATGTCCTCTTATTACAGGCCCTGGGTGTTAGAAGACACCCGCTGGTGAACACTGGTACTGCAATCCAAGAGATCAACAGCGCCACCAACGGGTGGACCATTTCATGACAGCTGGATGCAGGACAGGCCAGTAGCTCAATTGCATACTGTGCAAGCTCTGGCCAGTGATCCATCCTCAAGACCCAGTAAGCCAGAGGATTTTCGGTGGGAAAGGTGTCCAAGTCTGACCTTGCCCCTAGGTATTCCTGCACCATGTAAATTAGACGCTGGCGATGGGTGCTGGAACCAATCCTACCTTGGGGCTGCGGACTAAAAAATTGTCTGAAAGCATCAGTCAGACGGCCACCTTCTCCACCGCTCATTCTGACTGATGCCTCAGCAACACGTTGTCCAGGACCAGGAGTTTGTGACCTCCCAGTCTCTGGGAACGCGTTGCACAGAGCTTTCTGCAAGGCCTCCCGGAGATGTCTCATCCTCTGCTCCCTCTGCGATGGCAAGATAAGGTCGGCAACCTTACCCTTGTACCGTGGATCAAGGAGAGTGGCCAGCCAGTAATGGTCCCTCTCCTTGATCCGAAGAATACGAGGATCCTTCCGCAGGCTTTGCAGGATCAGGGAGGCCATGCAGCGTAGGTTAGCTGAGGCATTCGGTCCGGAGTCCTCTGGGTCACTAAGGACAACATGATCCGCAGCTACCTCCTCCCAGCCACGTACAAGTCCACGTGTTTCTTGGGACTGTAAATCATCCCTATAAGACTGCTGCTGCTGCTGCTGATGCTGAGTGCCAGCCTCCACCTCCATGCTGACACAATCATCCTCCTCCTCCTCTTCCTCCTCCTCATCCTCTTCCTGTGTGATGGGTGGCACAGCAGGAACACTGTCTGGATAAGTCCTCCTCTTCCTGCCTCTGTTCGGCCTCAAGTGCCCTGTCCATTATTCCACGCAGCGTATGCTCCAAGAGGTGGACAAGAGGTACAGTGTCACTGATGCATGCACTGTCACTGCTCACCATCCTTGTGGCCTCCTCAAACGGTGACAGGACAGTGCATGCATCCCTGATCATGCCCCACTGGCGTGGTGAGAAAAAACCGAGCTCCCCTGACCCTGTCCTGGTGCCGTAGTCGCACAGGTACTCATTGATGGCCCTCTGCTGCGTGTGCAGCCGCTGCAGCATGGCCAATGTTGAGTTCCATCTGGTGGGCATGTCACATATAAGGCGGTTCTTGGGCAGGTTCAACTCCTTTTGGAGCTCAGCCAGCCGAGCACAGGCATTAAATGATCGGCGGAAATGCACAGACTTTCCTGGCCTGCTTCAGGACATCCTGTAAGCCGGGGTACCTGCCCAAGAACCGCTGCACCACCAGGTTAAGGACGTGAGCTACACAGGGCACATGGGTCAGTTGTCCCTGTCGGAGGGCGGAGAGGAGGTTGGTGCCATTGTCGCAAACCACCATTCCTGGCTTAAGCTGGCATGGCGTCAACCACCTCTCGGCCTGCCCCTGCAGAGCTGACAAAACATCCGCCCCAGTGTGGCTCCTGTCCCCCAAACAAACCAGCGCAAGCACGGCATGGCATTGTTTTGCCTGCGTACTTGCGTAGCCCCTGGAACGCCTACGGAGCACCGCTGGTTCTGAGGACAGAGCACTGGAAGAGGCCATGGAGGAAGAAGAAGAGGAGGGGGTGGAGGAGAGAGGTGTGTCACAACCAATAGTAGCATTTTGGAGGCGTGGTGGCGGAACAACCTCCAACACTACTGCACCTTGTCCTGCATCCTTCCCAGCAGCCAGAAGAGTGACCCAATGGGCCGTGAAAGACAGGTAACGTCCCTGTCCATGCCTGCTGGACCATGAGTCAGCGGTAATATGCACCTTACCGCTGACCGCCCTGTCCAGGGAGGCAAGGACATTGCCTTCCACATGCCGGTAGAGAGCCGGAATCGCCTTCCGTGAGAAAAAGTGGCGTTTGGGGACCTGCCACTGAGGAACCGCACATTGTACAAACTCACGGAAGGGGGCCGAGTCTACCAACTGAAAAGGCAGCAGTTGAAGTGCTAGCAATTTAGCCAAGCTAGCATTCAACCGCTGGGCATGTGGATGACTGGGAGTGAACTTCTTCTGCCGGTCCAGCAGCTGGGGCAGGGACATTTGCCTGCTATAATCAGACATGGGTGTACCACTAGCAGAGTTCCCGGAAGCACTTGGCTGTGACACACCTAATTCTACACCTTCATTCCTCTCAGAGCAGGTTTCAGAGAGGACTGAAGGTCTAGTGGGGTTGGAGATGCCAGCTGATGAGGAGCAAGGAGAGGTCCGCTTTGTTCTTTGGTGTGGGTCTTTGAGGTACGCTTGCCAACGAGCTGCATGGCAGGTCAACATATGTCTGGTCAAGCATGTGGTGCCCAAGCGGCTGATGTTTTGGCCACGTGAGATACGCTTGAGACATATGTTGCAAATAGCAGCGGTGCGATCTGATGCACTCGTCTCAAAAAAGGCCCACACCAAAGAACTTTTAGAATAACGCGCAGAGGAAGCGCTCTGCGCAGGCGGAGCTCTGCGGTGTGATTCAGTCGGTGTGCTGCTTCTAAGCTGGCCCCCGGAGGGCATCCTGCCTCGTTGGACATGTGCCTCCTCCTCCTCCTCCTCCCTCCTTCCAGGCACCCATGTGGAGTCAGTGCCCTCATCATCCCCTCCCTCTTCATCGCTGTAGCAAACCTGGCGGTATGCTGCAGCTTGTGGAACATGACTGCCAGATTGCTGTCCTTCTTGAGCATCCCCTCTCTCTGCGCTCACGCTACTGCCTTCCTCTAGCTGAGTGTCATCATCAGAGCCCACCAAACACTGGGCATCCTCCTGTACCCAACACTGTGCTCAAAGAGTTCAGGAGACTCCTCAGGAGGACGTGGTGGGTCTAGGGAAGGAGTCACTGATGATGACATTGAGAGGAGGGAAGACGATGCGTTGGCAGCTGCTTTGCTAGTACCCTGAGCCTGGGTGAGAGAGGATGAGGAGGATGAAGAGGGCTTGGTCATCCACTCTACCAAGTCGTTGGCATGTTGCGGTTCAACATGTCCAGCTGCAGAAAAGAAGGACAAGCATGTCCCATGGCCACGTGCTGATGACAATGCACCGCGTCCATGACCAGCACTGTTGTCTCTAGACACAGAGCCTGCTTGCCCTCTTTTATTGGCTCACGCCTGTCTGCCTCTCCTTGCCGGCCTTCCAGACATGGTAATGGCCTGAAGGGAGTTGGGTAAAACAGTAGTTGGGTAGTTTATATTGTGCTGGAGGCACACAACACCCACTAACTCCTGCAGATGCCTTTTTTTTATAGAACAGCAGAGATAAAGGGGTATATACAGATGTATACTGTGCTGTGCTGGAGGCACACACAACTTCCAATAACTCCTGCAGATGGCAATTGGGCTCAAATAGAGAAGAGCTATGTAGGTGGATATAGCGGTATGTACTGGGTACAGAGCACGCAGACAGCACGCACTATCTCCTAACACTACTGACTGCAAGCTCTATTATTAAAGATAGATCACTAGCTATATAGGTGAGGTGAATATAGTGGTGTATACTGCGGTCAGGGCACAGACAACAACCACTACACAACAGCAAGATAGGAAATCAGCCAAAAACGATTGGTGTGTAACTGTGTTGAAGGTACACAGAACACCCACTGCTTCAGATGCCAACACACTACACGAGGCCGCCTCAAAGGCGGCCTTATATAGTGTGGGGCGTGCACTACACAGTCTGAGCTATGATTGGCCACAGGCAGGATGCCTGTGGCCAATCATGGCTCTCCTCGCTGCTGCCGCTGCGATTGGCCAAGCATGCGGGGTCACAGTGCATGCTTGGCCAATCATGAGCCAGCAATGCACTGCGCCAGTGCATTGTGGGCCGTGCGCGCCACACGAATTTTGACGCGAACGGACCAAGAGTTCGGATTTCACCGAACGGACGAACAGCAAATGTTCGAGTCGAACGTACGTTCGACTCGAACACGAAGCTCATCCCTATATATATATTTATATTTATATTATTACATTATATGTGTATGCCCGGGGACTAATACATATATATATATATATATATATATATATAAGAGGGCCAGTATGGTGGCCCGTAATTATGGGAGGAGCCCGGAGGGTATATAATCAGACCACCCACAACGGTCTGTGTCGGTTCCAGTGCAAGGTACTGCACATCAAGGGGCCGACTCTTCTCAGCTCCCTCACGGTCGTCTATCGATGTGTCCAATCGCAGGTGCACTTCGGCTTCTTCATTCGTGGTCTTCGTCGGCGGTTCCCGCTCATGGTCGCAGATAAGTAGTATCCAAATCTTTTCATATCATGTGCAAACTTGCGGCTTATCATGCTTACTATCCTGCACCCCTTTCGCAAAACCTACCTCTGAGGCCGCGTACACACGCGCGGACTGTTTGCCCAACCTTGTTCGTCAAACAGTTTCGGCAAACAGTCCGCTCAAAATTTGCATGAGCGGACTTGCCCACACACGAGCGGACTGTTTGACGAACAAGGTTGGGCAAACAGTTCGCTCAACTTTTGAAATGAACGGACTCGCCCACGTAAGGAGGAGGCAAATCCGCCCATTTCGAGCGCGTGTACAGGTAGGTGGGGCCCGCGAAGGAGACGTCGCGGGCTCCGCCGCCTGGAATGGGCTTAAAGGGGAACCCCAACGCCGAAAAAAATCGGCGTGGGGTTCCCCCCAAGTCCACACCAGACCCTTGTCCGAGCACGCTACCCGGCCGGCCAGGAAAGGGGGGCGAGCGAGCGCGCCCCCCCTCCTGAGCCGTACCAGGCCGCGTGCCCTCAACATGGGGGGTGCCTTGGGGACGGGGGGGCCGCGCGGCCCCCCCACCCCAAAGCACCTTGTCCCCATGTTGATGAGGACAAGGGCCTCTTCCCGACAACCCTGGCCGTTGGTTGTCGGGGTCTGCGGGCGGGGGGCTTATCGGAATCCGGGAGCCCCCTTTAAGAAGGGGGCCCCCGGATACCGGCCCCCCACCCTATGTGAATGAGTATGGGGTACAATGTACCCCTACCCATTCACCTGTGAAATAAAGTACAAAAAAAAACACAACACATGGAAAAAGTATTTTATTGCACAGCTCCGGGGGTCTTCCGTCTTCGGGGGTCTTCTCGCCGGACTCCTCCGCTATGTGTGTGTAGCTCTTTTACTAGCGGAGGAGTCCGGCTTTCTTCCTCCCCGCCGCCGGCCTCTTCTCCCGACTTCGGGGGTCTTGTCCCCCTCTTCGGTTCTTCTGCCGGGCCACCGCGCCTGGTCCGGTGTCCCGGTCTTCTGTCGCCGTCTTCCGTTCTTCTGTCGCCGCCTTCGGTTCTTCTGCCGGGCCACCGCGCCTTCTTGTAGCTCTTTTACAGGCGGTGGCCCGGTCTTCTGTCGCCGCTGTCGTCGTCGCCGCCGCCGCCGCCTTCCGTTCTTGTTCTTCTTCTTGTTCTTCTTCTTCTTCTCCTGGAGATGTTGACTCGACGATCTCTCCGGCCGGAATGCCAGAGCCGCGCTGTGCGGTCACTTATATAGTGACAATGGGGCGGTGTCACATGGTATATGTCACATGGGTTGGTCACATGGTGACCCCGCCCCCTTACGATGTCATAGTCCCCATGTGACATCAACCCATGTGACCAACCCATGTGACATATACCATGTGACACCGCCCCATTGTCACTATATAAGTGGCAGCGGAGCGTGTCCCTGGCATTCCGGCCGGAGAGCTCGTCGAGTCAACATCTCCAGGAGAAGAAGAAGAAGAACAAGAAGAAGAACAAGAACGGAAGGCGGCGGCGGCGGCGACGACGACAGCGGCGACAGAAGACCGGGCCACCGCCTGTAAAAGAGCTACAAGAAGGCGCGGTGGCCCGGCAGAAGAACCGAAGGCGGCGACAGAAGAACGGAAGACGGCGACAGAAGACCGGGACACCGGACCAGGCGCGGTGGCCCGGCAGAAGAACCGAAGAGGGGGACAAGACCCCCGAAGTCGGGAGAAGAGGCCGGCGGCGGGGAGGAAGAAAGCCGGACTCCTCCGCTAGTAAAAGAGCTACACACACATAGCGGAGGAGTCCGGCGAGAAGACCCCCGAAGACGGAAGACCCCCGGAGCTGTGCAATAAAATACTTTTTCCATGTGTTGTGTTTTTTTTTGTACTTTATTTCACAGGTGAATGGGTAGGGGTACATTGTACCCCATACTCATTCACATAGGGTGGGGGGCCGGTATCCGGGGGCCCCCTTCTTAAAGGGGGCTCCCGGATTCCGATAAGCCCCCCGCCCGCAGACCCCGACAACCAACGGCCAGGGTTGTCGGGAAGAGGCCCTTGTCCTCATCAACATGGGGACAAGGTGCTTTGGGGTGGGGGGGCCGCGCGGCCCCCCCTTCCCCAAGGCACCCCCCCATGTTGAGGGCACGCGGCCTGGTACGGCTCAGGAGGGGGGGCGCGCTCGCTCGCCCCCCTTTCCTGGCCGGCCGGGTAGCGTGCTCGGACAAGGGTCTGGTGTGGACTTGGGGGGAACCCCACGCCGATTTTTTTCGGCGTTGGGGTTCCCCTTTAAGCCCATTCCAGGCGGCGGAGCCCGCGACGTCTCCTTCGCGGGCCCCGCCTACCTGTACACGCGCTCGAAATGGGCGGACTTTCCGAGCGGGAACAGTCCGCTCATTTCGAAAGTACAGCGGACAAGCCCACACACGGGCGGACTGTTCGCTCAAACACAGTTTCAGCGGACAGTTTTTCGGAATTTCCGAAAGACTTTGTCCGTCCAACTGTCCGCTGAAACTGTCCGCTGAAAGCCCACACACGAGCGGACTGTCCGCCCAAACACTGTTCAGCGGACAAGGTTGGGCGAACAGTCCGCCCGTGTGTACGCGGCCTGAGTTGTTGACACTCATGTCCCGACATTGTTCGGCACAGCCGAGTCGCTGTCAGTTGTTCTCCAATATCACTCGCCATAGGCTTCACTGGTTATAAAATTCACTGTTCTCATCTTTTTTTGAGATAAACAGGTATTGTTTGTATGGGTTTCTGTGGCTGGTTGAGGTGTAATTTAACCCACCTGATGTCTTTCCTGCACTTGACTAGCCTGGGGGGATGGGTGGTTGATAGGTGTTTGGTTTCACAGTAAGGAATGGCATACACTCTACAACCAATTCGTATCAGATACTCCTTACTGCCAATTTATATCAGATTCATCTCATACATTTTTGAGCTGATTCGTGTCAAATGCATTGCAGAGGCTGACTCTGCCAACTCACTGCATGTCCATGTAGTTGTACCTTCGAGATCGGTCGTATATCTTCATCGATTGTCCCACGCTCGGACCGCTACACACTCGCTGTCGCAGGTAGGACTTTGTTGTTACTGCTCTTCTAAACTCCAATAGTTACCGTTTATCATGTTCGTTTTGCAAAGTCGCACTTACGCCACCGTAAGTCTATGTCATCTTTCATGTATTTCATCCTTTCTACCCAACGCGGGTTTACTCGAGCCGATCACTTCACGGTCGATGCGGTCAAATCCGACATTCAAGCCCCTTACTCACCTCGCATCTACGGGCGATTCGAAATCTAGTCGCAACTTCGCTTCTATGTTTCGGATGCTCGGCAACCACAAGCCCCTTCAACCGTCATCACCATTTAGTTGATTCGAACACAGCCATATCATCGGCAATACGGTCAGATCTGTCATACGAGCCCCGTAGTCACCTCATATCTACGGCCGATTTGAAATCTAGTCGCAACTTCGCTTCTATGTTTCGGATCCTTGGCAGTCACAAGCCCCTTCAACCGCCTTCACCATTTACCGTATATACTCGAGTATAGGCCGACCCGAATATAAGCCGAGGCCCCCAATTTACCCCCAAAAAAACTGGCAAACTTATTGACTCGTGTATAAGCCGAGGGTGAGACATGCCTGTCCATCCCTGTGTGTGTGTCCGTCCATCCCTGTGTGTCCGTCCATCCCTGTGTGTCCGTCCATCCCTGTGTGTCCGTCCATCCATCCCTGTGTGTGTGTGTGTCCATCCATCCATCCATCCCTGTGTGTGTGTGTCTCCATCCATCCCTGTGTGTGTGTGTGTCTCCATCCATCCATCCATCCATCCCTGTGTGTGTGTGTCTCCATCCATCCATCCATCCATCCATCCATCCCTGTGTGTGTCTCCATCCGTGTGTGTGTGTGTGTGTGTGTGTGTGTGTGTGTGTGTGTGTCCAGCCTACCTTTGTCCCGAGCCTCCGTCCCGTGCCTTGCCTCCTTGCCTCCGTCCCGTGCCGTGCCTTGCCTCCTTGCATCCGTCCCGTGTCGTGCCTTGCCTTGCCTTGCCTTGCCCCCGTCCCGTCCCGTCCCGTGCCGTGCCGTCCCGTGCCCTCTTCGTCGGCGGCCATTGTAAAGTTCAAAAGCTGCGCCGCCGCCTTCGCCTGTGATAGGCGGAACACTGAATTTCCCAGCAGCCTGTTTTCCGCCTATCACAGACGTCGTATCATCCTCGTCCGTAGTACGAGGATGATACGATGTCCGTGATAGGCGGAACACAGGCTGCTGGGAAATTCAGTGTTCCGCCTATCACAGGCGAAGGCGGAGCCGGAGGCGCGGCTTTTGAATAGAATGGCCGCTGTCTGTCTGCTCGACACGCTGATCGAGCGGGCAGACAGCGATGACTCGAGTATAAGCCGAGGGGGGCACTTTCAGCCTCAAAAAAGAGGCTGAAAATCTCGGCTTATACTCGAGTATATACGGTAGTCGATTCAAACCCAGCCATATCATCTGCAACACGGGCAGATCTGTCATACGAGCCCCGTAGTCACCTCGCATCTACGGCCGTTTCGAATCTAGTCGCAACTTCGCTTCTATGTTTCGGATCATTGACAATCACCAGCCCCTTCAACCACCATCACAATTCAATCAATCCGAACCCAGCCATATCCTCAGCGATACGGTCGGATCCCATATACGAGCCTCTCAGTCGCATCTACGGAGGATTCGAGTCTAAGTCGCAGCATCGGCGTAACGATTCCAGTCCTTGCCAAACGCAACTCTAAACAACCAAGCCGAATCCTGTTGCATCACCGACTCAAATGAGTCAAATCTTTCGCAGACTATTCCATAGCTATAGCCCAGTTCAAACTAGTCACATCGACTGTACGAATTCAGCAGTACTTACATTTGACCTTCTCAGTCTATCCATACATGATCGTACACAATTCTCTCCACCAATTTGCTCAGTATTGCGCACGGTCATTCCTACATAATCACATTTCCTCTATAACCTTTCTTTCGCCTTTCAACAAAGCTGCGTTCTTGCAATCGCTGCAAGTCTTTCTGCATTTGGCTCAAAACTGCCAATCGTCTCCAGTAGCAACACTGCTGTTCACCTCATACCTACACACTTATAAATCCGCAAAACATTGCTTTCACCTTTCAAATAAAGCTGCTTCCTTGCAATCGCTGCGAGCATCGATGCAATGGCTCAAATACGGCCACTCATCTCTAGTAGAAAAACGGCTGCTCTCCTCATCCCCAGGCATGTACTGGCCATAGGGACTATAGGGAGTTTCCCGGTGGGCCGATGGCTCAGTGGGCCGGTTTCAGTGACAGCCAGTGGCATCACTGGGGGGGGACTTTTGGGGCTATAGCCCCGAATCTGGGGCCCATAGCCCAGAGTCAGTCCAGGAGTTCCCAACCACAGGGTCCCAGCCCACTACCTGCCCTCTTTCTGGTGACCCTGATGTAAGGAGGGGCTCTCTGGGGACCCTGATGTAAGTCGGAGGCTCTCTGGGGAACCCGATGTAAGAGGGAGTCTCTCTGTGGACCCGGATGTAAGGGGGGGGGCTCTGCGGGGGTCCGGATGTAAGGGGTTGGCTCTCTAGGGACCCTGATGTAAGGCGAATGATCTCTGGGGACTCTGATGTAAGAGGGGCTCTCTGGGGACCCTGATGTAAGGGGAAGGCTATATGGGGACCCTGATTTAAGGGGAGGCTCTCTGGGGACCCTGATGTAAGTGGGGGGCTCTCTAGGGACCCAGATGTAAGGGGGGCTCTCTAGGGGCTTTTTTGCCCAATTGCGTACAGTTTATATACTGTTTTTTGCATGTTTGCAAAATTAAAGTGGGCCGGTCTGGATGAAGTCCAGGGCCAAATTTTTGTCCCAGTCCAGCCCTGCTCATCCCTACACACTTATAATTAAATTTATAGATTCAAATAAAGCTGCTTTCTTGCAATCGCTGCAAGCATCTCTGCAATGGCTTAATACGGCCACTCATCGTCTCCAGTAGCAACACAGCTGTTCACCTCATTCATCCATTCATTCATTCTCACCTCATAATTCAATTTATAATTCAAATAAGTCCGCTTCCTTGCAGTCGCTGCAAGCATTTCAGCAAATGGCTCAAACTGCCACTCATCGTCTCCAGTAGCAACACGGCTGCTCATCGTTTTCTCTGTCGCTTTCCCCTTTTATGCCAGTTAGAACACCAGTTAGTCCACCCTGCACCAGGTTTGGACAGTATCTCCCAAAAAAAAAAAAAAAACCCATTGTCGAGGGCTTGCATCTTCACCAGGGGGCCAGCTTTGCCCCAGACAGCTCTTTGCAATCCCCATCGTCAAAACGAAATTCTCATGTCACCTTACTACATGCTCCCGGTCAAGTCAGTTCTCGACCACCAACCAGTCGACTTCACAACTAGGGCATAAAGTCAGGTGTTTAGTTCAATGGGATTCCCCCTTTCTCTTAAATACTCTTTCAATACATATTTTTACTTCACATACAGAATTTGACATGCTCCTGAGGCGTTAGCGACTGTCACATACTTCTGTGCACTTCACTCTGTTTTCGAAGCACAAGCCTTCAATACGCAGACAAGGTCGCCTAATCTCCATACTTGCTGGCAATGCAAGCATTAGTAGACCGAACCCACGTCAATTAACTACAGATCGCAACATTCCTACTTAGTATACCAGACTTCAGCTACCCACCCCAGGGCGGGGCCGAGCACAGACTGACACCCGAGCTATCAGTTACCTAGCCAGTCACCTCCTGGCTCACCTCGGTTGTCACGCATTCTTTTGAGTTTTCTAAAGTCACACTCAACAGCGCTCGAGCGCAAACCAACTGTCTCTATGGCTGTCGTTCCTTGTCCTATTCTTCTTGTTTCCTTCCGCCTTTCATCTTATCTACCCAACGCAACTATCCCCTCCTACCTTTGCAACTTACCTCAAACATACGCACCCCCCCTTGCTTTTAGTTGACGCCATGTCGCAGGCAGACAGTGAGGACTTTGCCTCAGCCCTGCCATCACCCTTTACGGGCTCAGCAAGCGGCGGTTTACAGTCTCACAAGAGCTTGGACCAAAAAAAAAACTAAAAAAAAAAATAATAAAAAAAAAAAATACTCATAGCAGAACGGTGTCGCAGGAGTAAATCCTACCCTGCCGCAGCCAGGAAACCAAGCCTTTAGGCTACTGTTTCCACCTCCAGTGGCAGCCCTTCCAGGCACCACTTCAGTCTATCTTCTTTGCAACTACTCAGCGGCACTCCTGGGTAACCACACTGTCAGCAGCAGTCGCCAAAGTCCAAGCAGAGTGACAGCCCTGGAGGTACGCCCAGCCGTGCCCCTACCAGCTCTAGTCACCACCGTCATTCCCGTACCTTCACTTACAGATACACCCAACTTCTGCACCATCGTCTTCCCTGCTCACCTTGTCCTAGCAGGGCATCTAGGAGGACATCTTGGATGACAACGACGTTAACTTAGCATCCCTCCTCATAGCAGTACACAACTTGGCCTAGAACAAATCATATTCGCGGGGAGATGTCTCCGTCATCCTGAAGGCCAGAGACCCTTTACTTAATCGCAAGCTCACTGTCACAGAGTTTGTGCGGGCCTTGGGGACAGTCAGAGACATGCTAGGCAGAGCAACCCCAACAGGAGGGTAGAATTGGACCCGTATCTGCACGCAGCAGGTCACAAGTACGCAGGGTGCCCATCCTTTGACTATCACTGCTCATTTTCAGCCAAGGCAGCAGCCAGACTCAAGGGGATCTTCTACCTCCCATCTTTTAGTGTTTCTCTTCCAGGCAAAGACCCTGACTAAATCCTTAAATTAAGATGTGCCAGCTATAGCAGATCTGCCCATGAGAGTCGATTTTCTCACAAATTGGAATGGCATGCCAATGTGTATTCCCTCAGCATCTCTCTCTTCATCTCAGGTAGTCATGGTCACCACAGCCTCCACAGGTCCTCGCCTATTTTGGCCAAATTGGGTTTATAGGGCCATGGCCGTCAGAAATCCTCTTGATTCCTGGGTTCAGTTAGTCCTCCTCTTTGTTCGACCTCTACCCCATTGTCGCAGCAGCTCAAGTCTGGTGCAACAACTGGGCAGGACAAACAGTGACGTTCGCCACAGACAACCAAGCTACAGCCAGTATTATAAATAAAGGAGGTCCTAGTAGCTGGCCATCATGGCCTTCCTGTGCAGGCTGGTGCCACTATCCCCACAGCACCAATCTAACGTCCTATGCGTCCACATCCCAGACAAACGCAATAATCTGGCCGACGCACTACCCGTTAACTTTGCTTCGTTATTTTTTGCAGGAACCTGGAACCGACCCGACCATGTCTCTTATCCCACACTGGTCGTAGCTAACCTCGGATTCAAACAACACTTTCACGACGCTACCTGCCTTATTAATCTTTCACTATCTCACAACACCCTGAAGACCTACCGGGCAGCCTAGAGGTTCTATGTCAGGCTACTAGCCTCAAACCCCAGAGCAATACCAAGAGTTCTCCATCACATCCTGGTCTTCATATTATGCCACCGCACACAGTTGGCATTGTCACACAATACCTTAGACCCCACTCAGCTGACATCCAGTATTTCATCCCCTTATGAGATCCTAACAAACCGTCTTGTTCGCCGCCCATACGGTCAAGACCATGTTGTGTGGTATTCACAGGCAATGACCCCAAACCAGTATCAAACGGCTACCCGTCACCAGCGCCATATTCCGAGACGTGTCTTTCATCCTGTCACATTCCCCTTTTGGCTAAATTCAGCCTGGTCCTTCAAGCAGCCATCTACCTGGCTTTCTACAGCTTCTTACGCCCCAGTGAATACTGTCACCATCCCAGTTGTAAAGTGTTACGTAGACCTCACACGCCATCAGACTTCATCTTGCTCCTCAGCGTGTCCAAAACACAATAGTCCGGTCCAGGGGTTGACATAAAACCTTTCCAAACTCTCAAAGCCTGGTGCCCCGTGTCCATCCTAGATCAATTTTTGGCCCATATGTTTGTTCCCTCGCAGGACAGCCCATTACTACCGTTCTCGATTAGTACCTCAGGCAGCAACCAGTTCGTTAGTCACGTCAGGTTCCTTTTGAGCAAATTAGGCCAGGACCTTGGTCATTTTCTTGGACATTCTTTCGCATTGGAGCAGCATCAGCAGCCTCACGAAACGGGGTCCCAGTCCACGCGATCAAAGATGGGCAGGCGGGAATCCACCTGCTTTACTCGATACATCTCCAATCCACAAGTGGAAATGTCCTGAGCCTTCAGAAACTTTGCCCCGTAGTGTCTTGTTGTACATAAATGAATAATTACCTCCCTACACCAAATCTTTTCCGGCCTTCTCTTGGCATATCGCCCAGCAGAGCAGGGCTCACCGCCCAGCTCACCAGGGCTTACCTTACAGCAGACCAAGGGCACAATTCAGGTCTATTTTATGTTGTTAGTCTTGTGACGTGTTTATGTGTTCTTTCATATCTCTTACAGCGGAGGGCTCCAACCATATATATATATATATATATATATATATATATATATATATATATATATATATATATACTACATTATGTCTGTATGCGCGGGGGCGGGGAAGGTAAAAGTGTAATTTGCATTCGGGATAGAGGAGGAGGAGCCATAGTGCAGAGGGATGGATAGGCGGAGTTCCGATCTGCACCGAGAGGCAGGGGGAGCCGATCTCGGCGGGGATGCCATTCTCGGCACAACACCGGAAGTGCCTTGTCCGGTGTAGTGTCACATTTTGCTGCCTATCACAGGATGCTGCGGAAGTGACGTTGCCGCCAGAAATTGCGTACTGCGCATGCGCGATGCGTTCCAAACACTCGCGCCGTGCGTTCCAACATAGTTTCGGCAATACAGTTCAGCGAAACCATCACATAATGTTACGGAAGTGAAGTTACACACAACACAAACACTGGGCCGTTCGTTACAACACTAATACTTCCCTTGTTACCTAGTAGGTTTTGCATTGCTGGGACTTGTAGTGCCTATCCTGAGCTACATGCTTCAATGTTCAGTGTCCTCATCCTTATCCCCGAGCTTCAATGTTCAGTGTCCTCATCCCTATCCCCATGCTTCAATGTTCAGTGTCCTCATCCTTATCCCCGAGCTTCAATGTTCAGTTTCCTCATCCCTATCCGCGAGCTTCAATGTTCAGTGTCCTCATCCCTATCCCCGAGCTTCAATGTTCAGTGTCCTCATCCCTATCCCCCTGCTTCAATGTTCAGTGTCCTCATCCTTATCCCCTTATCGGGGATAAGGATGAGGACACTGAACATTGAAGCATGTAGCTCAGGATAGGCACTACAAGTCCCAGCAATGCAAAACCTACTAGGTAACAAGGGAAGTATTAGTGTTGTAACGAACGGCCCAGTGTTTGTGTTGTGTGTAACGTCACTTCCGTAACATTATGTGATGGTTTCGCTGTACTGTATTGCCGAAACTATGTTGGAACGCACGGCGTGAGTGTTTGGAACGCATCGCGCATGCGCAGTACGCAATTTCTGGCGGCAACGTCACTTCCGCAGCAAAATATGACACTACAGCAGCGTGTGTGCGCGTCACGTGACGAGTGGAGCTCCAGTCTACAGCCCGATGTTCGGTCTCGCGAGATCTCATGACAGGTGACCTCCAGAAGTCACGCGGGGTGTCCCGCCGTTGGCCGCCATCTTGGTTGTTTGAAATCCCCTCTGCCGCTGTACCGGGAATGTTATCCTCTTACAGGATATCTTAACCTCTGCTCTGGTCTACCAGCCCGCTGGGAAGGAGCCTGGCTGCGAGTTAGACGTGGACGGCTGAGAACGGGCGCCATCTTGGTTGTGGCAGCCATGTTGGGAGGAGCATATCTGTGAGGAGAAGTTTTTTTTTTTAAATTATTAAACTAAAGTTTAGGGCACGGAGGTGTCCGGGTGTTCCGTGTTTTCCACCATTTCCAGGGTCTGTTTACAGGTGTGGAGGGGCTGGGACCTGCGCGGTGAGGGTTGCAGTGCTGTGGCGGTACGTCAGGACGGCCGCATACACCTGTACAGCTCCCCGCGTCCGCTCTGCGTGTCGCCAGAACTGCCGGCCTTGGAATAAGCGGTCAGGGCTCTTCTATTTTAGGCATCACACCTCTGAAAAGCAATCTGCAGTGGATCACTTTTCAGAGGGCGTTTGGCAGGGGAAGAGTCCGCACGTTGAGATCACAGCGGGATTCCTCCAATCACACCCGTGTGCTCCAGGAATGACGAGAGACGATGGGAGAAAGCAAGCAAAAGAAAGAGGGACGCCATAATGCTGAATCAGTGGGACCTCTGAGCATGTCACCTGCCACCAGATGCCATCAGGAATTCCCAGCGGAGTCCCCCCTTAAACCAGGCATTCCGGGCAGAGTCCCCCCCCCTTACATCAGGCATTCCCAGTGGAATCCCCTCTTATATCAGGCATTCCCAGCAGAGTGCCCCCTTACATCAGGTATCCCCCAATGGAACCCCCCTTAAACCAGGCATTCCCGGCAGAGTCCATCCTTAAATTGGGCATTCCCAGCAGAGTCCCCCCCTTACATCAGGTATCCCCCAATGGAGCCCCCCTTTACACCAGGCATTCCCGGCGGAGTCCCTCCTTACATCAGGTATTCCCAGCAGAGTCCCCCCCCCTTACATCAGGTATCCCCCAATGGAGCCCCCCTTTACACCAGGCATTCCCGACGGAGTCCCTCCTTACATCAACATTCCCGGCGGAGTCCCTCCTTACAGCAACATTCCCGGCGGAGTCCCCCCTTACATCAGGCATTCCTAGCAGTGGAGACTCTCTGCTGCCATTACTGAACAGAATGGGACAAAATACCCGGGTAGCTGCCAATATCAATTGCTCTGTCCCTCCCACATCAGGTCACAGAGAGGCGGCAGCCGAGCGGGAGGTGGGCGGTGCCGCAGCTCAATTTCTATTAGCAGTCGCCCGCCCTCTTGTTTGTTGTGGTCTTCAGGAAAATGGCGGCCGGTGGATAGATTGTCTCCGCCGGCCGCAGACCTCTAGCGATGGCGGCGAAAAAAAAGCAGACGAGCTTCCCCTTGGACCCTCCCAATCTTAACAACCTACGTCCTGTCTCCTCGCTCCCCTTTACCTCCAGACTCCTTGACCACCTCATTAGAATAACCTCCTGAAAGGCGATCCCCTTCTAGTCTGGATTTCACTCTCAACGCTTCACGGAATCTGCTCTCCTAAAACTCCCACAAATGATCTGTTAACATCTAAATCCAATGGATACTTTTATGTTCTCCAACTTCTGGACCTTTCGGTTGCCTTTGATATGGTTGACCACCCCCTCCTTCTCAAAAAACGGGACTCCTTTGGTCTACGGGACTGTACTCTTCACTGGTTCTCTTCCTACTTCTCCCACCATGACCAGTGTCACAATTCTGTTTCCTCTTCTCCCTTCCTCTGTTGGGGTCCCCCAAGGTTCTGTTCTTAGACCTCTCCTGTTCTCCATCCACACCTCCTCCCTGGGGCAGCTGATGGCCTCCTATGGCTTCCATTTCTATGCCGATGACCCCCAAATGTATCTCTCTACTCCTCGGCTCACCTTCTTTACCTTTAAAAGCAAAAACCTAAAAATCGTTTTTTGATTTACTTCCAGCCTGGACTGGAAGTGATGTCATGACATTGCTCAGGTCCTCCGAAGCCAATGTCGGATCGTTTCTCGGGTGACCCGGGGGAAACGGTAAGCCCGAGAAACACCGGCGAGCTTCTGAAAGCGTTCCAGCGGCTCATGAGAAAGCCAGCCGCCAGCTGAAAAAAAAACAAAACAATAATGGGGTTATGGCTGATAGCTTCACCCAGTGCTGGGACAAGAGGTGGGCAGACTAGACTCACAGGGTACCTTGTGAGCTCAGGCACTGACTAGGGGAATAAAAAGAGAAAGCGATACTTACTGAGTATCCCTAGGTTGGACTTTAAAGGAATAACGAAACAAATAGCACAGTATAGAAAAATAACAATGTTTATTATGAAAATACAATGCATGAATAGAGCATTGAAAGGTTAAAAATCACATATATGATACAGAGTATACAGTGAGCCCTTGTGTATTGACGGGTTTCGTCGTTGGGCTTCTTCAGGACACAATCAAGGTATTCAAAGATAGCAGAGGAAAGAATGAATCTATGTCTAGAATAGAACATACTCATTTTAAAAAGATATTCCGGTAGCCATAGCATACATATTATATATTTAGATTAAAAAGCGATTGTCTGTTCAAAAGTAAAAAGTTGACGCGCAGATGGACACAGAAAACCAGCGGGGGTAAAAAAAAAAAAGGAAATCCACCCCAACATAGGGCAAAGACAATGCAAACCAAAAAAACAATAAAAATAAAATATAGTAGTGGAAATAAGAGAATAGAAATACTCTGCGGGCACTGGGGAGACCGCTGGGGTTTCTCGGGAAAGCCAAAGCTGGCTCCCATATCCAAGATGGTGGTACCAGAGACCCGCACAGGTAAGATCCGGCGGCAGGAAGCTGGCGCTGTATCCCTGGCTCTGGTATATACCTGATTTTTTAAAACTCAGCAGGTACAGTATTTGTACCCGCTGACTGAAAAACAACTCCGAAGTTTCTCTTGTTGTAATACAGAAATTTTTTATTAATACTTTTTTAGTACAATAAAGGCTTTTGTTTGGTGATTTGGTGAGATTAAGCCTGGGTTCAGTGTGCGGGTTCCTGTATAGATGTCTATTGAAATCACCCCCCCCCCCTCCCCCCGAAGTCTCCAAAAGTAGTGCAGGAACTACTTTTTGGAGAATCGGTGCGGCGCCGCAAAGTTGACGTCGCATCAATTTTGGACTTTGCCGGAAATAGGCGTCACTTTGACATGCAATTCAACATGTCAAATCGCCCCGATGTGAACGTGGGCTAAAGGGGTTGTAAAGGCAGAAGGTGCATTCTATCCATTATGATGAAAAGCCTTCTGTGTGCAGCACCGATTTTTGTTGTTTTTGCTTTCGGATTTCAGAATTTTTTTTGTTTTTCGAATTTACGAATTTGTCGAAAAAAATGTGAATTTCGTTAAACGAATTTGGAAACGAAACAAATTGCACATGTCTAATTTCCATCTGACTGTCATCCGAATTCGCCGGACGGATGGGGAGAACGTATCCCCCACCTGTCTGTTTTTAGCAGACCGGATCGGATGCCGGCGGGTGTCGGTGGAAACAAGTCCGCTGACATCCACCGCTCCATAGAGAACAATGGTTGGTGGTGATAGGTTCGTCAGTGGGAAAGGGGCCTAATTTGCAAAAATGTATTTATTTATGCAATCCAAGGACAAAAAACAAACAAAAAGAAAAAAAACACTTTTACTATAGAGAAGTGTAAATGTCAATTTTTCATTTTTTTCCTGTTTAACCACTTTCCATCCAGCGATGTACCGGTACGTGATTGGGCTTCCGCTGGGTGTACTGGGATTATATGTAGCTGCAGGCATCACCCTGGTACCATTTGTATTCTTGTAATAGCAACCGGAGGGGCTCACCAGCTGCTGGATTGCTATTACAAGCAGCGGTGGGGACGTCCCATCCCCCCCCCCCGCCACCTTCCACGGCTCTCTCAGGCTCTCCCACCAGGAGACCAGAGCGACCAGCCGGGACACATCTGCCATCTGGCCAGGCAGCTGAACAAAGCCAGAATCTGCTTTTGCTCGGCTGTTCGTAATAGTAACCCCGGAAGCGATGACTTCCAGTTTATTCCGAAACCATTGGCGCCATTCAGCCTTCAGAAACAGCGATCTTGATGGTTTGAATAATTCTTTTTAGCGCAGAGGAGGAATTTGGCGTCCTACAGACCACCGATCTCTCCATAAAGAGTACCTGTCACAAGGGCTGTGTACATTCCTTATGATAGCAATAAAAGAGATTAAAATAAATTAAAGCAACAGTTTAACCATAAAATAAATTAATAAAAAAAAAAAAAATAATAATAATAATAAAATGTAAGTGCCTCTGTCCTCCCATGCTTGCACACAAAGGTGAATGCGCACTTTGGTCCCACGCGCATGCAAACGGCGTTCTTCCCACACAAGTGAGGTATCCCCGCGAATGTCAGATCATGGGCAGTAAGTCTAGCAGCAGACCTCCTCTGTAAAATCTAAAGTGGTGACCTGTAAAGGCTTTTAAAGTGTCGCCTATGGATGGTAAATCTGAAATCGTAGCTCTCCGTTGCACAGACGTGCGCAATTTGAAGCGTGACATGTTTGGTATCTATTTACTGTATTTTTATACTTATGTGTGTGTGTGTGTGTGTATACTGTATCTAACTTCTTGAGACCCTAACATGCCAGAAAAGTACAAATACCCCCAAATGACCCCTTTTTGGAAAGAAGACATTCCAAGGTATTTAGAAAGATGCATGGTGAGTTTTTAGAAGTTGTAATTTTTTCAAGATTTTTTTTTTTTCTTATATCACAAAATCGTCATATTGTCAGGTTATTTCTCACACACAGCATATGCATGCCACAAATTACACCCCAAAATATATTCTGCTATTACTCCCGAGTACGGCGATACCACATGTGTGAGACTTTTACACAGTGCGGCCACATACAGAGGCCCAACATGCAGGGAGCGCCATCAGGTGTTCTGGAGCACCCAGGACAATTCTGACATTTCTCCCCTACATGTAAAAAATCATCATTTATTTGCTAAAAAATTACATAGAACCCCAAAACATTATGTTTTTTTTTTTTTTTTTTTTGTTTTTTTAGCAAAGACCCTAGAGAATACAATGGCAGTCGTTGAAACTTTTTATCTCGCACGGTATTTGCGCAGCAATTTTTCGAATGCATTTGTTTTGGGTTTTTTTTCAAAAAAGTTTTGTGCTTTGAAAAAAAACAAAACAGTAAAGTTAGCCCAATGTTTTTGTATAATATGAAAGATGAATTTACGCCGAGTAAATAGATACCTAACATGTCACCCTGCAAAATTGCACACGCTCGTGGAATGGCGCCAAACTTCTCTACTTAAAAATCCCCATAGGCGACGCTTTACAGTGAGATATGGGGGTCAATAAGACCCCGCATCTCACCTCTAGGCTGGGAAGTCTAAAATAAAAAATAAAATAAACGATTCTGCCTTTGATTGTAGCGGTGAGTCGGTAGAAGCACAGGAGGGTGGTGGAAGCGGGGGTCGTCCCCTCTCGCCTCCTGTAAGAACGATCAAGCAGGAGAACAGCCGCTATGGTCATTCTTATCGTGTAGGGAATCGCTGGCTGAAAAAGCTGATATCTGAATGATGCCTGTAGCTGCAGACATCATTCAGATATCCCTGCACAAAGTCAAGGACGTCATATGACGGCGGGCGGGAAGTGACTAAAACGTATTTTTTTTTTTTGTCCATCCAACAAAGTTGTCCATTTATACAATATTTCTAACACATAGCATGTACATACCAAAAATGACACCCCAAAATACATTCTACTACTCCTCCTGAGTACGGCGATACCACATGTGAGACTTCCACAGCCTGGCCCCATACAGAAAAATGGCTGAGCATGGGCGAGTTTAGCCGAGAATGGCCAAGCATGGCCGGGTATTGCCAGGTATCGGCAGAGTATTGCAGGGTATGGCAGGGTTAATGGTCAGTGAGCAGCGTTGTGGGCACTACAGATCCAGCCCACAGCGCTGCTGCCACTGATCTCTCCCCTCTCACACTGTACAGACAGGGGAGGGAGGAGCCGGCGTCATGACACAACGCCGGTTTGTTTACAAGTGATCGTTCCGTCATTTGACGGAGCGATCACGTGGTAAATGGCCGTGATGATCGACCATTTACTGTGATCCGCCGGGTTCTGTGGTCCCGACGGTCAAGGATGTTCTCGAGTGCGCACCCCAGGGGGCGCCCCAGAGCGGAGTTATGGGAGCACATCATAGTACACCCTCCCAGAGTTGAGCAACCGCCCTGTAGCTGTCATTCCGCTATGGGCCGGTTGTTAAAGTGGTTGTAAACCCTTACAACACACTTTGACCTACAGGTAAGCCTAGATTAAGGCCTAGATTAAGGCTTACCTGTAGGTCCAAGAAATATCTCCTAAACCTACATGGTTTAGGAGATATTTGCCGAAAGAAGTAGATAGCGGCGCGCAAGCACACTGAGCGCGGCACCGTCAACGGTGAATATGCCGCACGTGGCGGCTCCCGTGCGCATGCGCGGGAGTGACGTCAACGCAGATTCGCTGAATGACAGCGGCGGAGCGGTGAGACCCACCGAGAAGATGGATGCGCCGGACTACAGGGGACAGCGGTGACTTCGCTGGCTCCTGTGTCAGGTAAGCGACACATAATGGACTACTATGCGATGCGATGCGATGCGATGCGATGCATAGTAGCCCATTATGCTTTGCCTTTGCAGGGAATGAAAGAGGAAGTAAACTCATCAGGGTTTACTTCCTCTTTAAGTGGTTAAGTATTTTAAAAAGTATAAATAGTAGAAAAAAAAAAAAGTCCCATCATCAGCTGAAAGAGCTGAACATTTTAAAAGTTGAATGGCTTTAATAGCGGAAAGTATGCAGAAATTACGCAGAGCCAAAAAACGTACGGAATAATAATAATAATAAAAAGATTAATAAATAAAAAGGAATAACAATAGTGGGGCGGCTGAAGCATTCCCACCAATGATTGTGGAGAAGATTTGATGTACAGAATAGAGCGATGGATAAATTCTGATCTATTAAATATGAGGAAATGTGAGGAGTGATGAGAGATTATTATAACCACTTCAGCCCCCGACCATTTCACTCCCCAATGACCGCAGCACATTTTGTGATTCGGCGCTGTGTCGCTTTAACTGACAATTGCGCGGTCGTGCGGCGTGGCTCCCAAACAAAATTGGCGTCCTTTTTTCCCCCCCAAATAGAACATTCTTTTGGTGGTATTTGATCACCTCCTGTGGTTTTTATTTTTTTGCGCTATAAACAAAAAGAGCGACAATTTTAAAAAAATAAAATATTTTTTACTTTTTGCTATATATATGAAATAGCCCCCAAAATATATATATAAAAAAAAAATCTTTTTACATTTTTCCCCCTCAGTTTAGGCCGATACATAGTCTTCATATTCTTGGTATAAAAAAAAAAAATCGCAATAAGCGTTTGATTGGTTTGCACAAGTTATAGTGTTTACAAAATAGGGGATAGTTTTATGGCATTTTTCTAATTTTTTTTTTTTTTTTTTTTTACTAGTAATGGCAGCGATTAATGTTTTTTTTTTTTTTTCGTGGCTGCAACATTACGGCGGACACATCGGACACATTTTTGGGACCATTGTCATTTTTACAGTGATTACTGTAGAAATGACCCTGGCAGTAAAGAGGTTAAGTGTGTCCTGGGGAGTGTTTCTAACTGTGGGGGGAGGGGCTGTGTGTGACACATCGCTGATCTCTGCTCCAGTCACAGGGAGCTATCCGTCCTTATGCTGGCCATGCACTCTACAAAAAATCGACCGAACCCAATTTCGAAAAACATTTGGCCGTGAATGCAAATGATGGCGCCATCGTGTAATAACCAATAAAGTGTTCAGTCGATACAAATGTGTTTCAATTTATTATTCATTCGACTGAAAATTTTCAAACTTGTCCTTCGTTTTTTGTGCCATTTAACTGGCCGAAAAACAAACAAACTGTCTAAATGACCGAATTTCAGATGAATTTTCGTATTGTGTATGGCCAGCATTAGGGGACTATAAGAAGAGTGTTGTGGAGCGCTGTGTACATCCCTGCTGCACAGCATGCCGATACCAGTCTGTGCCCCCTATTACCCTGTTATAGCAATATAATATCATGTCGTCTCCTGCACCATGTCTGCACTCTCTGACCATCTCCTGCACCATGTCTGCACTCTCTGACCGTCTCCTGCACCATGTCTGCAGTCTCTGACCATCTCCTGCACCATGTCTGCACTCTCTGACCGTCTCCTGCACCATGTCTGCAGTCTCTGACCATCTCCTGCACCATGTCTGCAGTCTCTGACCATCTCCTGCACCATGTCTGCACTCTCTGACCATCTCCTGCACCATGTCTGCACTCTCTGACCATCTCCTGCACCATGTCTGCACTCTCTGACCATCTCCTGCACCATGTCTGCAGTCTCTGACCGTCTCCTGCACCATGTCTGCAGTCTCTGACCGTCTCCTGCACCATGTCTGCAGTCTCTGACCATCTCCTGCACCATGTCTGCACTCTCTGACCATCTCCTGCACCATGTCTGCACCCTCTGACCGTCTCCTGCACCATGTCTGCAGTCTCTGACCGTCTCCTGCACCATGTCTGCAGTCTCTGACCGTCTCCTGCACCATGTCTGCAGTCTCTGACCATCTCCTGCACCATGTCTGCACCCTCTGACCGTCTCCTGCACCATGTCTGCAGTCTCTGACCATCTCCTGCACCATGTCTGCACCCTCTGACCGTCTCCTGCACCATGTCTGCACTCTGACTAAATCCTGTTGTGTTTGAGAGTTTTCACAGATTTTTATGTATGGCCCCCTGGTACCAATTTAAAAAATAAATCTTGGCCCCCTCTGGTGGACATACATGACATCATGTGGTAGATTTGATTTGGGGGATTCTATTGATAAGGAATTGGACACTTTATTTCAAATGCAATCAGATTATTTATTATGGGATGTAATGATCACACGTCACATCGATCAATTTCCTATAATCAGTAGACGGTTTATTGGCAGTCCTGCACCACTGAGGGGTGACTGGTGGGCTCTATAGATGGGTCATTATTCACAACCCGTCCCGGATTCCTGAGGAGAGGAGGAGAGATCAGTGATGAGGAGGATGATGAAGCCGCACGTCATTGAAGAGTCCAGTAGGGAGCGCTCCAGTCCCATTATTTTAGGCCCCAAAACCAGACGGTAGTTGGTGAATTTGCAATGGCTTAATTTATTGAGCAGATGTGACACCAATGAAGGGGCACCATTCCTCCCACTGACACCAATGATGGGGCATCATTCCTCCCACTGACATCAATGATGGGGCACCATTCCTCCCACTGACACCAATGATGGGTCATCATTACTCCCACTGACACCAATGATGGGGCATCATTCCTCCCACTGACACCAATGATGGGGCACCATTCCTCCCACTGACACCAATGATGGGGCACTATTCCTCCCACTGACACCAATGAAGGGGCACCATTCCTCCCACTGACACCAATGATGGGGCACCATTCCCACCACTGACACCAATGATGGGGCACCATTCCCCCCCACTGACACCAATGATGGGGCACCATTCCCCCCACTGACACCAATGATGGGGCACCATTCCCCCCCACTGACACCAATGAGGGGGCACCATTTCCCCCCCCCCCACTGACACCAATGATGGTGCACCATTCCTCCCCCACTGACACCAATGATGGGGCACCATTCCCCCCCACTGACACCAATGAGGGGGCACCATTTCCCCGCCCCACTGACACCAATGATGGTGCACCATTCCTCCCCCACTGACACCAATGATGGGGCACCATTCCCCCCCACTGACACCAATGGTGGGGCACTATTCTATCTGTCTATCTGAATGACACATTAACATTAACTATCACATAAGAATAAACAAAGAAAAAAGTCCTGCGCAAATGGTGCCACTAAAAAATAAATGTATAAAGAAATATAAATGTATAAAAAAAATATAATATATAAAGTCAATAAATCAAGGTGAACACACCGATGTGTGAAAACAGTGAAAATTTTTTCACATTAACATTACCAAGAAATCACCAAACCATGGCGGCGATATTTCATATATCTGGACACGAGGAAAAGGCCAACAAAACATCCAACATATAAAAAAAGAAATAATGACAATAAAAAAGAAATAAGGTTTCCTTGTGTATCTCTAGAAATGCTAAACGCTGGAAATGACGGAGAAATTTAGAGTGTCCTGTAGAGGCAGAAAGCGATCATTTCACTCACAGCGACCCCTCCGCGTCCGATCCTCATTCTTATCTGACAATCGAAAGAATTGATTGGTAGCTGGAGGAAACGAGAAGACATTTTATTCTAACGAACGACCACAAAGGAGGAAGCGCTGATGTTCAGGTCAGTCTTGGATGGGTACAGGACCTTCAGGTTGCCCTCCATGTCGGTGCCGCCCACTTGTTCCAGCACCAGCTGGGGGCGCTCCGGGGGTTCCGAGTCCTCTGGATGTTCTGTATCCAACTTCCTCCTCTTTGTTCTCCATGGTGATTTTATTGAGTTCTGATGTTTTCTGTGTATAAGAAGAGAAAACACAAAATGATGATCATTAATACTAGAATAAAATACATTATAACACTAAAAGAAAAAATCTTTAGTACAAATTCCAGACACATCCTCTGTATACAAAGCAGAAAGGATAACCACTCGCTGACCCGGCTTTTCTGCCATTTTCTTGTGTACAACTTTAAATCCGTATTTTTATTTTTTTTACTAGAATATCACTTAGTATCCCCAAAAATTATAATTTATTTTTAACACAGACCCTATGGAATAAAATTGCAATTGTTGCAATTTTTTATGTATTTGCCCAGCGGCTTTTCAAATGCAATTGTTTTGGAAAAAAATACAAAGTAAAGAAGGTGAAAGTATGAAGGAGCTGAAACTTTTGGGAGTGGAAGAAGATTTTAAGGATTTTAAGCATGCTCTCATTCACTTCAATGTTAAAAAATGGTTAAAAAGCTTAACCACTTGACTACTGGGCACTTAAATAGGAAGTAAAGACAATATAAAAAAAACATACCCTGTAAGGCAAAGGCATAATGAGCTAGTAGCTCGTTATGAATAACTTACCTGAGAACGAAGCCCCCGAAGCAGTCCTTCGTCTTCCTCTTCGCCGCTGCCATGTATCCCAGAGCGTCTTCCAGGTCTCGCTGCTCCGGCGCTGTGATTGGCCGGAGCCGCAATGACGTCACTCCCACGCATGCGCACAGGAGCCGACACGAGGGGCATGTTGCCGCGGCCTGCCCAGTGCGCCTGCGCGCCGCTGTCTACAGCGCATGAGCCGTAGACGGCGGTGGCTGTCTTTTTGTAAATATCTCCTAAACTGTATCGGTTTAGGAGATATTTCTTGGACCTAGAGGTAAGCCTTAATCTAGGCTCACCTGTAGGTCAAAGTGGTTTGTAAGTGTTTACAACCACTTTAAACCCCCTTAATAACCGGAGCTATTTTCAGCTTTCGGTGCCCACATTTTGAATGACAATTACTCAGTCATACAACACTGTTATAAAATTTAGCAAACTAGTAATTTTTCTTCATAAATGTTTGCCAAAATGTATACTGCTACATATCTTTGGTAAAAAAGAAATAAAAATTGGTGGATATTATTTGGTCTTTGTGAAAGTTATAGCGTTGCAAGCTATGGTGCCAGTATCTGAGAATTGATCACACCTGAAGTACTGACGTCCTATCGAACTTCTTTGGTCCCTAACATGCCAGAAAAGTATAAATACCCCCCAAATGACCACTTTTTGGAAAGAAGACATTCCAAGGTATTTAGAAAGATGCACGCTTTTTTCTTATTTCACAAAATTGTCATATTATCAGGTTATTTCTCACACACAGCATATGCATACCACAAATTACACCCCAAAACACATTCTGCTATTACTCCCGGGTATGGCGATGCCACACGTGTGAGACTTTTACACAGCCTGGCCACATACAGAGGACCAACACGCAGGGAGGACCTTCAGGTGTTCTGAAGCACCCAGGACAATTCTGACATTTCTCTCCTACTTGTAAAAATCATCATTTATTTGCTAAAAGATTACATAGAACAGGGATGAGCTTCGAGTTCGAGCCAAACTCATGTTCAACTCAAACATTGCCTGTTCAGCGAACAGTGAACAATTTGGGCTGGTCCGGCTTTTCAGATTTGTCACAAACACCCTGTATAAGTCTATGGAAGAAATCTAAACTGCGAATTTTAAAGGCTAATTTGCAAGTTATTGTCCTAAAAAGTGTTTGGGGACCCGGGGTCCTGCCCCAGGGGACATGGATCAATGCAAAAAAAAAGTTTTAAAAGCGACCGTTTTTTCGGGAGCAGTGATTTTAATAATGATTAAAGTGATTCAATTAAAGTGTAATATTCCTTTAAATTTCTTACCTGCGGGGTGTCTATAGTATGCCTGTGAAGGGGCGCATGTTTCCCGTGCTTAGATCTGTCCCTGCACAAAGTGTCATTTCGCAAGGAAAAAAGTATTTTAAATTCACTTCACATCCATAATGAGTGTTCTCTGTATTACGCTGCAAGTGATTTTAAAAGGCTTTTTTTCCTGCAGAAATGACACTTTGTGCAGGGACAGTTCTAAGCACGGGAAACATGCGCCCCTTCACAGGCATACTAT
This sequence comes from Lithobates pipiens, assembly GCF_037356315.1. Classification (NCBI taxonomy): domain Eukaryota; kingdom Metazoa; phylum Chordata; class Amphibia; order Anura; family Ranidae; genus Lithobates; species Lithobates pipiens. The sequence continues at coordinate 228,027,274 of NW_027507788.1, forward strand.
AGACACCCCCCAGGTACGAAATTTAAAGGAATATTAAACTTTTATTGTTTCGCTTTAATCATTATTAAAATCACTGCTCCTAAAAAAACTGCCGTTTCTAAAACTTTTTTTGCATTGATACATGTCCCCTGGGGCAGGACCCGGGTCCCCAAACACTTTTTAGGACAATAAATTGCATATTGGCCTTTAAAATTAGCACTTTAGATTTTAATCGTTCGAGTCCCATAGACTTTAATAGGGTTCTAAAGTTCACACGAAGTTTAGGTCTGTTCGCAGGTTCTGGTGCAAACCGAACCGGGAGCGTTCGGCTCATCCTTAACATAGAACCCCAAAACATCTTTGCTAAAATAAATAAATAAAATTATATATATATATATATATATATATATATTTAATTTTATTTATTTATTTTAGCAAAGACCCTAGAGAATACAATGGCGGTCGTTGCAAATTTCACACGGTATTTGAGCAGCAATTTTTCTAACATTTTTTTTTTGGAAAATTTTTTGCAATTTAAAATAAAACAAAAAAAAAACAGTAAAATTAGCCGAATGTTTTTGCATAATGTGAAAGATGAAGTTACGCTGAGTAAATAGATACCCAACATGTCACCCTGCAAAATTGCGCATGCTCGTGGAATGGTGCCAAACTTCACTACTTAGAAATCCCCATAGGTGACACTATAACAATTTTTACTGGTTACATGTTTTGAGTTAGAGGAGTTCTAGGGCCAAAGTTATTGCTCAGTCGCATATGACGGCGGGCGGGAAGTGGCTAAAGCACATTTTTTTTATTTTTTTTTAACACGGTTGCCCATTTTATAAATATTTCTAACGCATAGCATGTACATACCAAAAATGACACCCCAAAATAGATTCTCCTACTCCTCCTGAGTACGGCGATACCACATGTGTGAGACTTCCACAGCCTGGCCACATACAGAGGCCAGGTACAGCCGCCCATGGCCGGGTATGGAGGGATGGCTGAGCATGGATGGATGTGACTGCAATTGTCACAGAGCAGCGTTGTGGGCACTACAGATTCAGCCCACAGCTCACTGCCATCCGCTCTCTCCCCTCTCCTCTCACACTGTACCGATCCGGTATACAGAGGGGAGAGAAGAACTGGCGTCATGTGATGACTCCGTCAGCAGCCATTTACCATGATCCTTGATGGGCCGGGTCCACGGATATTCCCGGGTGCGTGCCCCAGGGCGAGTGATAGCGGGATACTGGGAGGATGACACTGTAGGCCATCCCATAGTTATGAAACCGCCCTGTAGCCGTCTTTCGGCTATGGGCCGGTTGGCAAGCGGTTAATTGGCCACCCCGATGGCGGTAATCAATTAGTTCGTTGCCAAGATGGAGGCGGTACGTGGGAAGAAGGTGCACTTAAGCAGCCCCTGCCCCCTCCCCGTCCTCTGGGGAGAGCTCTGACGCAGACTCGGGTCCTGCTGAGGCTGGTGACCCCTGCTCTGTCATTTCAGATAACGCTGACGAGGTCCGGGTGTGACAAAGCGCTTGTTGGAGCACTTATCAGAGGTGTGCGTGATACCCTGAAGAGCACGTTCACCTCAGGTGTTCCTGTATCTGACTTAATTTGACATGTTCATTTACAAGAAATGGGGTCGCCCAAAACGGACTTTTTCGGTCCCCAAATACATGGCGGTGAGTTACCCCTTAGAGGAAAGCCTCAAGAAGTGGTCAGCTCCTCCGGTCGTGGACCCCCCAGTATCCAGGTTAAATAAAGTAACCACAATCCCGGTAGAGAGGACTCCTGCATTCAAGGATCCCACGGACAGGAAGGCCGAGGCAGCGGCTCGTTCCTTATTTATGGTTGTGGGGTCAGCCGTGCGACCTGTACTGGTATCCGCACTTGTATCGCAGACACTGACTGAGTGGGCAAAACTTTTGCACCACGAATTGGGGGAGCAACAGGCTTCTGTCTGCGTGGAACTAGCAAACCAAATAGTGCAAGGCCTTAAGTACGTCTGTGATGAGGCCCTGGATACTCTCCCTCTGTTATCCAGGGCTTCAGTGTCAGCCGTGGTGCTGAGGCACCTGATTTGGCTAAAATGCTGGTCGGCTGACCAGGCATCCAAAAAAGCCCTGACGGATCTTCCCTTCCTTGGCGACCGGCTCTTTGGAGCCTCCTTTGATGACATTGTTAAAAAATACCACCGGTGGTAAGAGTTCCCTACTCCCACAGGCGAGAGAAGGTGAAGGAGCCACGCCATAGGCAAGGACCCTCTTTTTCCGCTCACAAACTGCTTTTTCGTTTGTCCGGAGCTTCGACAACACGTCCCCAGCACGACAGGATGACCACGGATGGTCAAAAATGTCCTTGGAACCGCAAGCCTGCGAATAAAAGTGCTACCGCATGGTTTGCCCCCACCCATGTCTCGGGTGGGGGGTCGCCTTCGGGAGTTTGCAGCCTGGTGGTCCTCTCGGTTATCTGACCAATAGGTATGCGATATGATTTCCACAGGCTACAAGATAGAGTTTCTCTCTTGGCTGCCAGATTCTTAACCTCCAGCATACCCGTATCCCCGGCTCACCGGGAGGCCCTCTCTGGAATTGGAACGCTTCCAGGGATTCCACTCAAATCTTTTTGTGGTTCCCAAAAAGGAAGGGGTATGTCCAATCTTGGCCCTAAAAGCCCTCAATAACTTTGTAAGAATGCAGAGGTTCAGAATGGAATCAGTTCGCTCAGTAGTCGCTGCACTCCATCAAGGGGACTCCCTGGCGTCTTTAGACATCCAGGATGCGTACCTGCACATAGCCATATGCCTTCGGCATCAAAAATTTCTGCGGTTTGCAGTCGGGGAAGCCCACTACCAATTTGTGACTCTTCCTTTCGGTCTGGCATCAGCCCCCCCGAGCCTTTACCAAGCTATTGGCTCCAGTTTTGCCATTGCTATGGCAACATGATATCGCGATCGTGGGATACCTGGACAATCTCCTGAGGGCATCTTCCACCTCAGAATTAGAGGAGGATGTGGCGATCACCGTGCAGACCCTGCAAGATTTTGGGTGGCTGTTGAACCTAAAGAAGTCGGTGATTGTACCGACCCAGCGTCTGGCGTACCTAGGCTTGCTGCTGGACTCCAGGGAAGCGACAGTGTTTCTCCCTTCAGACAAACTGCAGACTCTCAGATCCGCGGTAAAACTGGTGATGAACCGCAAGTGGTCGTCGTTGCATTTCTGCATGCAAGTCCTGGGACTCATGATAGACTCTTTCGAGGCAGTACCTTATGCCCAGTTCTACACCAGAGTCTACACTACCGCAGGAGATTTTGTCAAAATGGGACAAATCTCAGTTGTCCCTGGATGGGCAGACCCAGGTGAGCCAGTCAGTCAGACTCACTGACCTGGTGGTTGAGGTCCCCAGCGATTCAGTCCTGGAAATCGTTCCTTCCTCTGAAGTAGACAGTGATCACAACGGACGCCAGCCTATCTGGCTGGGGTGGAGTGATGGGGATTCAGTCGGCCTCTGGTCGACGTAAGAATCCAAGTTGCCGATCAATTTGCTCCAATTGAGAGCGATCAGGCTGTGCCTCTCCACATGGTCGATGAGACTGCAAGGGCGTCCGATCTGGATTCAGTCAGACAACGCCATGGCTGTGGCATACGTCAATCACCAAGGGGGAACAAGAAGATCAGCCGCTGCACGGGAGATCGCTCACATGCCCTGTTGGCCATTTACATCCCGAGAGTGGGGAACTGGCAGGTGGACTGAGTCGACAGATGCTGGGCCCAGGAGAATGGGCATTGCATCCGGAGACATTTAGGTTACTGTGCCTGAAGTGGGGCACACCAGACGTGGATCTGCTGGCCTCCCGTCTCAATCGGAAGGTGCCGAGATTTGTGTCCAGGATAAGGGATCCGCGGGCAGACGCATCGGATGCACTTGTGTCTCCGTGGGATCAGTACCAGCTGATCTTATGCCTTTCCTCCACTGAAACTGTTTACCACTAGACATATGCAGAGTAAAATATTTCGTTTCGGAATTTCGTTTTCGTCCGAAAACTTAATTTATTTAGTTACTCCCGAAATTCGTTTTTATTTATTTCGTTTTTCGTTCAAAAATTGCATTCGTCCGAAAATCCACATGAATTACGGTCGAATCTGTCTTGGAAGGCTTATGGTGTCTGTCGAATGTATAAAGAAGATTCGACGGAGCTAGTATATAGCATACTTTAGAACCCTATTAAAGTCTATGGGACTCCAATGTTCAAAATCTAAAGTGCTAATTTTAAAGGCTAATTTGCAAGTTACTGTCCTAAAAAGTGTTTGGGGACCCGGGACCTGCCCCAGGGGACATGGATCAATGCAAAAAAAAGTTTTAAAAACGGCCGTTTTTTCGGGAGCAGTTATTTTAATAATGATTAAAGTGAAACAATAAAAGTGTAATATTCCTTTAAATTTCGTAGGGGGGGGGGGGTTGTCTATAGTATGCCTGTGAAGGGGCGCATGTTTCTGGTGCTTAGAACTGTCCCTGCACAAAGTGTCATTTATGCAGGAAAAAAAGTCCTTTAAAATCACTCGCAGCTATTATGAATTGTCGGCTCCCGTAATACAGAGAACACTCATTGAAAGTCATTGATAAAAAAATAAATAAATAAATAAAAAAGCGTGGGGGTCCCCCAAATTCAATTACCAGGCCCTTCAGGTCTGGTATGGATATTAAGGGGAACCCTGCCTCAAATTTCAGAAAAAAATTGACGTGGGGTTCCCCCTAAATATCCATAACCAGACCCTTCAGGTCTGGTATGGATATTAACCAGTTGCCGACCGCCGCACGCCGATGTACGTCGGTACAATGGCACGGGCAGGCATAAGGACATACATGTACGTCCCTTGCCTCCCGCGGGTCGGGGGCCCGATCGGGCCCCCGCCCGGTGCCTGCGGCGGTCGGTATTCGTACGGGAGCGATCCCGGACGAGGGGACGGCCATTCATTCATGGCCACCCCCTCGCGATCGCTCCCGACGAATAGAAATCCCCGGTGACATCACTTCCTCTCCTGTAATGTAAACACAGGAGAGGAAGTGATGTATTCTCTCCTCCGTGTCGGTATTTTTCGTTCCGACACGGAGGAGAGCGGATCAGTAAGTTGCACCAACACTCTACACACACAGTAGAACATGCCAGGCACACTCACACCCCCCCTTTACCCCCCGATCACCCCCCCAATTACCCCTGCCCCCCAGTCACAGTGACACCAATGTCATTTTTTTTTTTTTTTTTTTTTTTTTGCATTGGTGTCATTTGTGACTGTAATAACTGTTAGGGCAGTTAGAGTTAGCCCCCTTTAGTTCTAATGTACCCCCCTAACCCCCCCAATAAAGGTTTAACCCCGTGATCACCCCCCGTCGCCAGTGTCACTAAGGCTGGGTTCACATTGCAGCGGTTTATGAGAACGAATGTGATTCGCACCGCACTGCAGTGCAAATCACATCCGATCTCTGTGCGATTCGAGTTCAGCCATTCGCCGCACCCGCCGCACCCGCCACACCCGCCGCACCCGCCGCAAATTCGCACGGGACCCTTTTTTTGGCCCGCAGCAGAATCGGATCGCATGGGTGTTCACACCATGCGATCCGAGTTTGCAGATCGCACTGCGATATGCGAACTGATCTGGGGGTGTCAGTAACATTTCACTGACACTCCCAGCAGTTCGCATAGGGCAGTGTGAACTGCCGCCGGGAGGCATGCGATGCGGGAACCCGCCGCGCATTCGTGGCGTTTCCGCATCGCTCCAGTGTGAACCCAGCCTAATAAGCGATCATTTTTCTGATCGCCGTATTAGTGTCACAGGTGACGCTAGTTAGGCAGGTAGGTATTTAGGTTCGCCGCAGCTTTTTATAGCGCCAGGGACCCCCATATACTACCGCATAAAGCCCCCTGATTGCCCCCTAGTTAACCCTTTCACCTGTGATCACCATATAACTGTTACAGGTGACGCTGGTTGGTTAGTTATTTTTTTATAGTTTCAGGGCACCCGCCATTTATTACCTAATAAAGGTTTAACCCCCTGATCACCCGGCGGGTGTCATTTGTGACTAATAACTGTTAGGGCAGTTAGGGTTAGCCCCCTTTAGTTCTAAGGTACCCCCCTAACCCCCCCAATAAAGGTTTAACCCCGTGATCACCCCCCGTCGCCAGTGTCACTAAGGCTGGGTTCACATTGCAGCGGTTTGAGAACGGATGTGATTCGCACCGCACTGCAGTGCAAATCACATCCGATCTCTGTGCGATTCGAGTTCAGCCATTCGCCGCACCCGCCACACCCGCCGCACCCGCCGCAAATTCGCACGGGACCCTTTTTTTGGCCCGCAGCAGAATCGGATCGCATGGGTGTTCACACCATGCGATCCGAGTTTGCAGATCGCACTGCGATATGCGAACTGATCTGGGGGTGTCAGTAACATTTCACTGACACTCCCAGCAGTTCGCATAGGGCAGTGTGAACTGCCGCCGGGAGGCATGCGATGCGGGAACCCGCCGCGCATTCGTGGCGTTCCCGCATCGCTCCAGTGTGAACCCAGCCTAATAAGCGATCGTTTTTCTGATCGCTGTATTAGTGTCACAGGTGACGCTAGTTAGGCAGGTAGGTATTTAGGTTCGCCGCAGCTTTTTATAGCGCCAGGGACCCCCATATACTACCGCATAAAGCCCCCTGATTGCCCCCTAGTTAACCCTTTCACCAGTGATCACCATATAACTGTTACAGGTGACGCTGATTGGTTAGTTATTTTTTTTATAGTTTCAGGGCACCCGCCATTTATTACCTAGTCTCACTAGTGTACCCCTAAATTTAGGGGTGTCTACTTTCCAAAATGGGGTCATTTGGGGGGGGTTTGTGCCATCTTGGCATTTTATGGCCTTCAAAACTGTAACGCCCTTAGAAAGCCTGAAGGCGGTGCTTGGTTTTCGGGGCCCCGTACGCGGCTAGGCTCCCAAAAAGTCCCACATATGTGGTATCCCCGTACTCAGGAGAAGCAGCAGAATTTATTTTGGGGTGTCATTTCACATATGCCCATGGCATGCGTGAGCAATATATCATTTAGTGACAACTTTGTGAAAAAAAAAAAAAAAAAAAAAAAGTTTGTAATTTTCCCGCAACTTGTGGCAAAATATAAAATATTCCATGGACTCAACATGCCTCTCAGCAAATAGCTTGGGGTGTCTACTTTCTAAAATGGGGTCATTTGTGGGGGTTTTGTGCCATCTTGGCATTTTATGGCCTTCAAAACTGTAATAGGTAGTGAGAAGTGAACTCAAAAATGTACGCCCTTAGAAAGCCTGAAGGCGGTGCTTGGTTTTCGGGGCCCCGTACGCGGCTAGGCTCCCAAAAAGTCCCACATATGTGGTATCCCCGTACTCAGGAGAAGCAGCAGAATTTATTTTGGGGTGTCATTTCACATACGCCCATAGCATGTGTGAGCAATATATCATTTAGTGACAACTTTGTGTAAAAAAAAAAAAAAAATTTTTTTTTTGTCATTATTCAATCGCTTGAGGCAAAAAAATAAAATATTCAATGGGCTCAACATGCCTCTTATCAATTTCCTTAGGGGGTCTACTTTCCAAAATGGGGTCATTTGGGGGGGTTTTGTACTGCCCTGCCATTTTAGCACCTCAAGAAATGAGATAGGCAGTCGTAAACTAAAAGCTGCGTAAATTCCAGAAAACGTACCTTAGTTTGTAGATGTGACAACTTTTGCGCAAACCAATAAATATACAATTATTGACTTTTTTTTTACCAAAGACATGTGGCTGAATACATTTTGGCCTAAATGTATGACTAAAATTGAGTTTATTGGATTTTTCTAATAACAAAAAGTAGAAAATATCATTTTTTTTCAAAATTTGCGGTCTTTTTACGTTTATATCGCAAAAAATAAAAATCGCAGAGGCAATCAAATATCATCAAAAGAAAGCTCTATTTGTGGGAAGAAAAGGACGCAAATTTTGTTTGGGTACAACATTGCATGACCGCGCAATTACCAGTTAAAGCAGCGCAGTGCCAAAGTGTAAAAAGACCTCTGGTCATTTACCAGCAAAATGGTCCGGTCTGAAAGTGGTTAAGGGGAACCCCGCGTCAAATTTAAAAAAAAATTGACGTGGGGTTCCCCCTAAAAAGCCATACCAGACCCTTTATCCGAACACGCAACCTGGCAGGCCGCGGGAAAAGAGGGGGGGACGAGAGAGCGGCCCCCCCTCCCTCCTGAACCGTACCAGGCCACATGCCCTCAACATTGGGAGGATGCTTTGGGGGTCTGTGACCCCTCAAAGCACCTTGTCCCCATGTTGATGAGGACAAGGATCTGGGGGTCCCCTTGTCCAGATTCTGATAAGCCCCCTGCCCGCAGACCTCCACAACCACCGGCCAGGGTTGTGGGGATGAGGCCCTTGTCCTCATCAACATGGGGACAAAGTGCTTTGAGGGGTCACAGACCCCCAAAGCATCCTCCCAATGTTGAGGGCATGTGGCCTGGTACGGTTCAGGAGGGAGGGGGCACTCTCTCGTCCCCCCCTCTTTTCCTGCGGCCTGCCAGGTTGCGTGCTCGGATAAAGGGTCTGGTATGGATTTTTAGGGGGAACCCCACGTCAATTTTTTTTTAAATTTGACGCGGGGTTCCCCTTAATATCCATACCAGACCTGAAGGGCCTGGTAATTGAATTTGGGGGACCCCCACACTTTTTTTTTATTTATTTATTTTTTTTATCAATGACTTTCAATGAGTGTTCTCTGTATTACAGAGCCGACAATTCATAATAGCTGCGAGTGATTTTAAAGGACTTTTTTTCCTGCATAAATGACACTTTGTGCAGGGACAGTTCTAAGCACGGGAAACATGCGCCCCTTCACAGGCATACTATAGACACCCCCACTACGAAATTTAAAGGAATATTACACTTTTATTGTTTCACTTTAATCATTATTAAAATAACTGCTCCCGAAAAAACGGCCGTTTTTAAAACTTTTTTTTTGCATTGATCCATGTCCCCTGGGGCAGGACCCGGGTCCCCAAACACTTTTTAGGACAGTAACTTGCAGAATCTTTTCTCTCTGTCGAATATTTTCTCTATATAATCTTGGACTAATAGAGGTAAGGTTAGGCACATTCGACCACAGGTTCTATAGACAGATTGTTATCGTCAGAGTCATGTCGAATCTCCTATTCTATATCGAACTATTGTAACAATGAAAACGAAAATAAAGCATTTATTTATGTCGGATCTTTCGTTTTTCGGATTTTGTGCTTTCGTTATCGTTTGTCAAAACGAAAACGAAAATAGCTGAAATTCGGACGAAAATGCATTCGGACAAAAACGAATGCACATGTCTATTTAACTATGCGTTCTAATAGGTTTTCTAATCTGACAGAACACGTCGGTGTTCCATCAGAATACCGCTACCCATCAGAAAATTCAAGAAATGCATGGTGCATGTGCAATAAGCATTTTTGGATCAAAATGTCACTTCTGTTGCAATTTCTGATGGGTATTGTTAATGATAGAACACTGGCCCGTCCTGGGATTGCCCCACCCCCCCGGAGTCAGTCTGTCAGACCCCTCTGCCAGCACCCGCCTCCACCCCCTCTGCCAGCACCCACCTCCACCCCCTCTGCCAGCAACTGCCTCCCCATCGGCTGCCAGCCCCTCTCTGCCAGCAACCGCCTCCACCCCCTCTGCCAGCAACCACCTCCACCCCCTCTGCCGGCAACCGCCTCCACCCCCACTGCCAGCAACCGCCTCCCCGTCGGCTGCCAGCCCCCCTCTGCCAGCAGCCGCCTCACTGTCAGCTGCCCCCTCTTTCAACCACCCACTTTCAACCCCCGTTTCCCCCCTCGTCAGCCGCTTCCCCCTCCCCTCTGTCAGCCGCTTCTCCCTCCCCCCTCTGTCAGCCGCTTCCCTCTCAATCCCCCTCTGTCAGCCGCTTCCGCCTCACCCCCTCTGTCTGCCGATTCCCCCTCACCCCCCATCTGTCAGCCGATTCCCCCTCACCCCCCCTATCTGTTAGCCGATTCCCCTCACCCCCCTCTGTCAACCGCTTCCCCCTCACCCCCATCAGCCGCTTCCCCCTCACTCCCCCATCTGTCAGCCGATTCCCCCTCACTCCCCCATCTGTCAGCCGCTTCCCCCTCACTCCCCCTCTGTCAGCCGCTTCCCCCTCCCCCCTCTGTCAGCCGCTTCCCCCTCACCCCCCCTCTGTCAGCAGCTTCCCCCTCACCCCCCTCTGTCAACCGCTTCCCCCTCACCCCCCCTCTGTCAGCCGCTTCCCCCTCACTCCCCATCTGTCAGCCGATTCCCCCTCACTCCCCCTCTGTCAGCCACTTCCCCCTTCTAAATACTGACCTACCCCTCCATCCTTTTTTTTTTTCTTTCTTTCTTTCTCCATTTGTTTCTCCCTCCCTCGTTCATCTCAGACTCTAACCACACCCCCTTCGAGTCACGCACCTTTAAGCCACGCCCACTATTTCACGCAAACCTATTCCAATCCCGGAGTCCTAACCTTGTTCTTCTAGGGGAAACCCTAACCCTTACCCCTAACTCCTCACTCCTCTTTCTGCAGGAAAGAACATAGTAGATTGTGTTTTCTCAAAAAGCTTGGTGACCAGAACTAAAAACATGCCAACATCGACATCATAATGGAAAAGATTCAGTGTTGGATTGCTGCTATAATTAAGGTGCAGCACATCAACAACTGGAAGGAGGTGTCCTTTGCTGCCTAAGCTGACATCAAAGAAATCACCCATGAGTTTTATATGGAGGACTTCATCTTTTAGTTGCCTAAATTCCCCCCGTGTGTCTGCTATCACACCTTTCTTCAACAGTTTTTTTGCACTGTACCTAATCCCCTTATAGTCTTCAAATCGGAACTTCCAGATCTCACTACCAGGATGTGTCTCGAAGCAGAGAATGTTGAGCGCACACTTTCCCCAGTACCTTGTGTACAGGTCTTCAAGGTTCTGCAGATCGTCAGACATGTTGCCGAGTGCATCTAATGTCTCCTGGATGATTCTGATCTCAGATTTCCTTTCTAGGCTCAGCTTGTGCTTCTCTTTGATCTCCCGGGCGATGAGGTTGAGGAAGTTTTGATGGTTCCTCACTCCTGAGAATGCACAAACTTCTTGTAAAGCCTTCAGGTTGGCACTGAGCTTGTTACTTTGAATCTGCAGGAGGAAATCATGGTCTTTCATAACACTGGACCTGGTGGAAGGTGCGCCTCCCATTCGAGCCCTATGTTGCTCTTCTTGTGCCAGAGAGATAGGCGTCATCAGAACGTCTTGGAGAGTTTCTCCAGGCACCAGATCAATCACATCCAAGGCCAATTTTATGGTAGCAACCATAAGGTTTTCCATTTCAGTGTTAAAATCATGCAGTAGAGGAAATTTGCTGCTTAATTGCAGGCAGATTTTAATTCTTTCCTCTGCTTTGTCATATTCGGCTGCATCTGTGGCAAGAAGATCGTTCACGTGAGGGACTGGTCCAATATCCTTGAACACTTGGCAGGTGATGTCCATGGAGTCGCAAAATACAACATTCTCATATCTCAAAAGCAGAGAATGTGTATAGATGATGTCCTCTGCAGGGATCTTCACCACAGGAACCTGGATGGCCTCAACAAACTTGTTGAAGTTGAATGTTTCCTCTGGCTCTGGAACGTTCAGAACATTATGAAAGAATTTCCTGAACCTTGGACTGGTCCTGCAGATATAGATTAACCTTTTAGGTTCATAAACGTTTTTGTAAATGTAGAACTTCATGGTCTGGTAGATGATCCTAGACACATACACGAGGTTGTCCCTCTGGACTGATTTCAAATCCATGTCTGGTGCAATGAGACCAAAGAGATCTGGGGTCTCTATGGCTGGCTGGAGGTACTGAAATAGGAACCAGCTAACAGTACTCAACACGGCATCTTCAGTTTCCTCTGGAAACTTTGTTTGCAGAGATTTTTGAAGAACCTTTGTTAAGTATCTCAGCCCATAAGGAATGCTGTCCACAGAGGAGCATATGGACTCTACAAGTTTGTCTGCCATGTCGTAGATCCAAAAATCCTCAATTGGAGGGGTCTCAGGAATGGTTACTCCCATTAGTCTTTCTGATAGATGGCATGCTTTTATGTGTTGCTTGGAAGTCATGTAGGCACAGGTGGCAAGATTTTTTCTGACACCGAGAATCTCCCTTATTGCTGGTGTCAGCGCCTCGACTAGGCCATTGTAGTTGGCTTGATGCGTGTAAAATTGCACGATTAGCTTTAAAATCCTTGATTTCTCATGCAATACATCCTTAATGGCATCAAGTCCTGTCTCCACTTCCTCACGAAGAGTGGCTTCCATCAATTTCACGAAAAAGTATTCTTCTCGTGGCGTGGAAGCGTAGTTATACAGACTGTGGAGCAATTTGTCTACAATCGTCATAGACTGAGGGCCAGACAAGTGACCAATAAGCCTAGTCAGGTACTTTGGGTCGGTCTGGAGACAATAGAAGAGGTGTTCGTAGGAATCCACCTTCTCCCTGTTCTTTATGGCCTCACAAACCGCCTGCCTTCCCATGGTGATCACCTCTTTGATTTCGTCCTTGTTTTTACTTGTTAGTTTCTTGTATCTGGACAGAAGATCTTGCTGAGTTTTGTCCTTTACTAACAAGCCTATGTCGTTTTTGAGGGATTTAATTTCCTCCTTCTGTTTGTAGACAGATTTTAGATTGGAGGAAAATTCAGCCTTCAGCAGGTTCAGTTTAATCTGCTGAACGAAGTCAACTGGGTCCAGGAGCCTGGAAAAATATCGTATCGTTCTGAGAGGAGGATTCTCATCCCTCATTAATGATTTATAGTATTTCCGGATGACATATCCTCTGATGAGAGACTGGAGTTTAACAATGGCCTGGTCACATTGCTGCCCCCTGACTTGTCTCTCGACTTTGTCATCCTCGGCCTCTGTCCCCACCACTTCTTGGCTCTGGTTAGTTGGTGAATCCATTTTTCCATCTTTGCTTTTGAAAAATGAACTCAGCCAACTGCCGATTTTTGCATTGGAGGAGGAGTCTGAACGCTGTGGAATTGGGGAATCCGTGTTTTCATATTTGCCTTTCAACAATGAGCTGAGCCGGCTGCTGAACCCTTCTTTGGAGAAGATGTCCAAGCTCCGGCATAAAGTGGTCGGTCTCTTTCCCAGAGTCATTTCCAATTGTTTTCAACTGTAGGGACAAAAAAATAGACGTTAGTACTCTTGGAGGAACCTTCTGGAAGATCTCTACTCTACTAGTTTTCTTAAATCTGACACAATTTTAAGTCTGTGATGGATCAACGTACTACTGAGTGTGTGTATATGTGTGTGTGTGTATATATATATATATATATATATATGTGTGTGTATATATATATATATATATATATATATATATATATATATATATATATATAAATTAGTATTACCCACTTAAGGACCGAGCCTCTTTTTGAGATTTGGTGTTTTACAAGTTAAAATCAGGGTTTTTTGCTAGAAAATTACTTTGAACCCCCAAACATTAAATATATTTTCCGAACACCCTAGAGAATACCGTATTTGCGCAGCGGCCTTACAAGCGCAGTTTTCTTTGGGGGGGGGGGGGGGGAATACATTTTTTTACTTAAAATAAGACAACAGCTAAGTTAACCTAATTTTTTTTGAACACCGTTTTCATATGCGTTCGCTTGTGCGCGCCAGCTCGGTGGGACGGGGTGATTTTAAATGAATTTTTTCTTATTTATTTTACTTTTTGTTGTTTTTTTATTTTTACTGTCCTTTAAAAAAATAGTCACTTTTATTCCTATTACAAGGAGCGTAAACATGCCTTGTAATAAAAAAAAAAAAACATGACAGGACCTCTTAAAGCGGAGCTCCACCCTAAAGTGTATCTTTGGAACCCTCCCCCCCTCCGGTGCCACAATTGGCACCTTTCATGGGGGAGGGGGGGTGCAGATACCTGTATAGTACAGGTATTTGCACCCACTTCCGGCATAGATATCTGCAGATTCTGCGGGAATTTACGCCACTTCCTGCGGTTCCCCCTCTGTCTGCTGGGAAACACACGGATCCCAGAGACAGCGGGGACCATCCTTATTGCGCAGCGCGACTCGTGCATGCGCAGTAGGGAACCGGGAAGTGAAGCCACAAGGCTCCACTTCCTGATTCCCATACCCAAGATGGCGGCTGCAGCACCCGAGAGACGATCGAGAGATTGCACATTCTGCCAAATGTCGCTACTTAAAAATCCCCATAGGCAACGCTTGATTTTTTTTTTTACTGGTTACATGTTTTGAGTTACAGAGGTCTAGGGGCAAAATGATCGCTCTAACGTTCGCAGTGATAGTAGGGACAGGGGAGCTTTAAAAAATGATTTTTTTTTTCAATTGTTCATTTTACTTTATTTTAGTTTGACACATTTTTTGATCACTTTTATTTCTATTACAAGGAATTTAAACATCCCTTGTAATAGGAATATGGCATGACAGGTCCTCTTTACAGTGATATATGTGGTCAATATGGACGTCATATGACGGCCGGTGGGCAGGAAGTGGTTAAAATGCTTTTTTTTTTTTTTAACACAAAGTTGTCCATTTATACAATATTTCTAACACATAACATGTAGATCGCAAAAATGACACCCCAAAATACATTCTCCTACTCCTCCTGAGTACGGCGACACCACATGTGTGAGACTTCCACAGCCTGGCCACATACAGAGGCCGAGTACAGCCCACCCGGCGGTCACGGATGCTCTCGAGTGCGCGCCCAAGGTGGCGCGTGAGAGCGGAATTCTGGGAGGACGTCATAGTACGTCCTCCCAGAGTTAAGCAACTGCTCTGTCGTTTGGCTATGGGCCGGTTGTTATATTTAAATGTTATTAAATGTTTAAAGTAGTGAAGTAGTGACGTATAACGAGTGGCTCCGACTCTCACTGGCGCCCCCGCACATCTGGCCAAATGCGGTACTGCATACCGCAGAGGCTTGAATTCTGCTTGTTTTGTGAGACTACGCTCTCAAACCGAGTCAGAATCGAAAACAAAATAATAGCCTTGATTACGAAACACTCCACGTTACTCGCAATCCGAGATATTACTGTACTGTCTATGATAGAAGTGTGTATACCAGTATATACTGTGTATATGTATGTGTATACCAGTATATACGGAGTGTATATGTATGTGTATACCAGTATATACGGAGTGTATATGTATGTGTATATCAGTATATACTGAGTGTATATGTATGTTTATATCAGTATATACGGAGTGTATATGTATGTGTATACCAGTATATACGGAGTGTATATGTATGTGTATATCAGTATATACTGAGTGTATATGTATGTGTATATCAGTATATACTGAGTGTATATGTATGTTTATATCAGTATATACGGAGTGTATATGTATGTGTATATCAGTATATACTGAGTGTATATGTATGTGTATACCGGTATATACTGAGTGTATATGTATGTGTATACCGGTATATACTGAGTGTATATGTATGTGTATATCAGTATATACTGAGTGTATATGTATGTGTATATCAGTATATACTGAGTGTATATGTATGTGTATATCAGTATATACTGAGTGTATATGTATGTGTATATCAGTATATACTGAGTGTATATGTATGTGTATACCGGTATATACTGAGTGTATATGTATGTGTATATCGGTATATACTGAGTGTATATACTGAGTGTATATGTATGTGTATATCAGTATATACTGAGTGTATATGTATGTGTATATCAGTATATACTGAGTGTATATGTATGTGTATACCGGTATATACTGAGTGTATATGTATGTGTATACCGGTATATACTGAGTGTATATGTATGTGTATATCGGTATATACTGAGTGTATATGTATGTGTATATCGGTATATACTGAGTGTATATGTATGTGTATATCGGTATATACTGAGTGTATATGTATGTGTATATCGGTATATACTGAGTGTATATGTATGTGTATTAGAGCTGCAACTAATGATTAATTTGTCTGTCGACTAATCTATCGATTATTTTTTCGATTAGTCAACGAGCATCCGATTATTTTTTTTTATTTTTTAATGAATCTAGTGGTGTTTTTTTTTTTTTTGATTAGCTAATTAATCCTTTGGATAACCTTACAAAAAATAAGTACATAAGGGGGAGGGTGTGGGGACAGTGTCAGCGTGTTTTTTTTATTTATCTATTATTATAAAAAAAAAAAAAAAATATATATATATATATATAACAATTTTTTTATCAGCCCTGTTGGGGGGGCTATGGTGAGATATTGGGGGTCTTAACAGACCTCTGACATCTCCCATTTGAGACAGGGAAAGGGACTGGAGACAGATTTGGCAGGGTACGGCAGGGTATGAAGGGCTGGCAGGGTACGGCAGAGTATGGGCTGGCAGGGTATGGCAGAGTATGGGCTGGCAGGGTACGGCAGAGTATGAAGGGCTGGCAGGGTACGGCAGGGTATGAAGGCCTGGCTGGGTACGACAGGGTATGAAGGGCTGGCAGGGTACGACAGGGTATGAAGGGCTGGCAGGGTATGAAGGGCTGGCAGGGTACAGCAGGGTATGGGCAGGCAGGGTACGGCAGGGTATGAGCAGGGAGGGTACGGCAGAGTATGGGCAGGCAGGGTACAGCAGAGTATGGGCAGGCAGGGTAGGGCAGAGTATGAAGGGCTGGCAGGATACGGCAGGGTATGAAGGGCTGGCAGGGTATGAAGGGCTGGCAGGGTATGGCAGGGTATAGGCAGGCAGGGTACGGCAGGCTATGAGCAGGGAGGGTAAGGCACAGTATGGGCAGGCAGAGTATGGGCAGGCAGGGTACGGCAGAGTATGGGCAGGTAGGGTACGGCAGAGTATGGGCAGGCAGGGTACGGCAGAGTATGGGCAGGCAGGGTACGGCAGAGTATGAAGGGCTGGCAGAGTATGAAGGGCTGGCAGAGTATGAAGGGCTGGCAGAGTATGAAGGGCTGGCAGAGTATGAAGGGCTGGCAGGGTACGGCAGGGTATGAAGGGCTGGCAGGGTACGGCAGGGTATGAAGGCCTGGCTGGGTACGACAGGGTATGAAGGGCTGGCAGGGTACGACAGGGTATGAAGGGCTGGCAGGGTATGAAGGGCTGGCAGGGTACAGCAGGGTATGGGCAGGCAGGGTACGGCAGGGTATGAGCAGGGAGGGTACGGCAGAGTATGGGCAGGCAGGGTACAGCAGAGTATGGGCAGGCAGGGTAGGGCAGAGTATGAAGGGCTGGCAGGATACGGCAGGGTATGAAGGGCTGGCAGGGTATGAAGGGCTGGCAGGGTATGGCAGGGTATAGGCAGGCAGGGTACGGCAGGCTATGAGCAGGGAGGGTAAGGCACAGTATGGGCAGGCAGGGTACGGCAGAGTATGGGCAGGCAGGGTACGGCAGAGTATGGGCAGGCAGGGTACGGCAGAGTATGAAGGGCTGGCAGGGTACGGCAGAGTATGAAGGGCTGGCAGAGTATGAAGGGCTGGCAGGGTACGGCAGGGTATGAAGGGCTGGCAGGGTACGGCAGGGTATGAAGGGCTGGCAGGGTATGGCAGAGTATGGGCTGGCAGGGTACGGCAGAGTATGGGCAGGCAGGGTACGGCAGAGTATGAAGGGCTGGCAGGGTACGGCAGAGTATGAAGGGCTGGCAGAGTATGAAGGGCTGGCAGGGTACGGCAGGGTATGAAGGGCTGGCAGGGTACGGCAGGGTATGAAGGGCTGGCAGGGTACGGCAGGGTATGAAGGGCTGGCAGGGTACGGCAGGGTATGAAGGGCTGGCAGGGTATGGCAGAGTATGGGCTGGCAGGGTATGGCAGAGTATGGGCTGGCAGGGTATGGCAGCGTATGGCAGAGTATGGACTGGCAGGGTATGGCAGAGTATGGGCAGGCAGGGTATTGCTGGGTACTTCAGGGTATAACGGGATGGCTGCTTCCATCGGATCTCTCCCCTCCACTGTACAGATTAGTTCAGAGAGGGGAGAGAGGAACCGTCGTCATGACATGACGCCGGTTTGTTTACAAGTGATCGCTCTGTCGGAGCGATCACAGTGTAAACAGCCTAGGTGTAGAAAGATGGCCGCCGCTTCGGAGCTAGGCCGAAGCCCCGGCCTTTCCTAAGGCCGAGACCGCGGAGCGCTCCGCGGATCGGTGTGCGAATCGGTAACGATCCGTTGCACCCCTAGGGACAGCGGCACGGAGGATGAGAAGAGAGGGGGACGGCGGCACAGAGGTAGAGAGGAGAGGGGGACGGCGGCACAGAGGGGGAGAGGAGAGGGGGATGGCGGCACGGAGGAGAGCGGGAGATGAGAGATACTGACGCATCAACACCCTGCATGCACGTCAACGTATTTTTGTAGTTCGACGTAATCGATTACGTCGACTCATCATGGCAGCTCTAATGTGTATATATATCAGTATATACTGAGTGTATATAAGATATAGAAGTATACAGAGAAATCGGTACATACTTTGCTATGATTAATAGAAGTAAAGTCAGCGGAATATCGCAGAATATCGCAGAATATCGCAGAATATCGCACACAGGTCTGTTCGCTAATAACACTCAGAGAACACTGAGCTCAGCTCAGGTCTGCACTGCCTTATAACTGCTGCCACCGCTATGACATCACAGTGACAACATCAAGCTTGAAGCTGATTGGCTGCTGCCACCGCTATGACATCACAGTGACAACATCAAGCTTGAAGCTGATTGGCTGCTGTGCCTCAGGTCATGTGACATGACTCAACCAATCCGCATCGAGCTTGCGTACGGAATGCGTTGTTGCTGTTTGTAGAATTGTATAGATAATGATTGTGAAGATTTGATGTACAGAATAGAGCGACGGATCAATTCTGATCTATTAATATGAGAAGAAGAGAAATAGGAGGAAATGCTCGGAGTGATGAGAGATTATTATAAATAAATCAGAGCGGATTTCCCGCCACTGTCTCTTTAATTACTGAGCAGATAACTGGCTCCGCCCCCTTCATGTCATCACTTATCACACAGAATTATAGAGCTGAGTTCTGCAGTGCCGCTGATCTGCCGATAGGTGTCCTCAGTCAGCGCCGCCCCCTCCATTGTCGCTTGGTTACTGACTACAGATACCATGGCAACAGCTCCGCCCCCTCTCCCGGGTCTCTCACTCTCCTCATTGGCTGAGACAGCAGAGAGAGCCGTTGGTTTTCGTTGCTGTCAATCAAAGCTAAATAATGAGAGCGAGCCGTTTGCTCTCTGAGTGAATGGGAGGAGCCTGCTCGGGTGTACTAGAAAAGGGGGAGGAGCCTGGAAGAGCAGGGGGCGGGGCTGTCCTGACCAGGAAATAATCTATTATAATTAGTAGATAATATTAGAAATGATATATTATAATAAATAATATGAGTAATAATATACTATAAATAATCATTATTATGAGGAAATCATCTATTATAATAAATAAAATACAAGCAATCATTTATTAATCATAATTATAATACCAATAATAATAAATTCCATTTATTTTTATTACTTATCACTTCAATGATAAAGAGAGGGGGAGGGGAATGAGGGGCTTTGTATTGATTATTATGGGATGTGATTAATCATACATTGTATGGGGGAGGGGACATGTTATGGATTATTATGGGATGTGATTATGGATTAATCATACATTGTATGGGGGAGGGGACATGTTATTGATTATTATGGGATGTGTTATGGATTAATCATACATTGTATGGGGGAGGGGACATGTTATGGATTATTATGGGATGTGATTATGGATTAATCATACATTGTATGGGGGAGGGGACATGTTATGGATTATTATGGGATGTGATTATGGATTAATCATACATTGAATGGGGGAGGGGGGGTCCATGTCATTGTTATTAATGTCATCTCCGCTGTCCTTAAAGATGAAATGCGCTGGGCGGGGCTTTTAGGCGCTGATGTCATCCCGCAGAGGAGACCCGCTCCCACCAATCAGGTGGTGGACCCGCCTCCTGTATATTAATGATTTTATAAATAGAAAAGGACTCCCCCCCCCCCCCCCCATAGGCTTTGCTTGCAGAAGAGCTCTGACCGGATCTATTGTGAAAGGCACAGAGAGCTCTGCATGGAGGAATCCGTCCTTATGCTGGCCATACACTCTACAAAAAATCGGCCAAACCCAATTTTAAAAAAACGAACATTCGGCGGTGAGCGCAAACGATCGTGCCATCATGTAATGACCAATAAATCGTTCAGTGTAAATAAATGAATGCATTTCTTTCTTTATTTATTTACATATACCGAGTGCAGACAGTGCAGACTGGAAACCCATTAACCTTTCCATTTATCATTCGTTCGGCAGAAAATTTTGTGCCCATTAACTGGCTGAGAAAGGAACGGTCTAAATGACCGAATTTCGGACGATTTTTCGTTTAGTGTATGGCCAGAGTTAGGGAACTATAAGAGTGTTGTGGAACGCTGTGTACATCCCACACAGCATGCCGATACCGTCTATGTTCCCCTATTACCCTGTTATACCAATATTATATCATGTCTGCAGTCTCTGATCATCTCCTGTATCATGTCTGCAGTCTCTGATCATCTCTTGTACTATGTCTGCAGTCTCTGACCGTCTCTTGTATCATGTCTGCAGTCTCTGATCGTCTCCTGTACCATGTCTGCAGTCTCTGATCATCTCCTGTACTATGTCTGCAGTCTCTGATCATCTCCTGTACCATGTCTGCAGTCTCTGACCGTCTCCTGTATAATGTTTGCAGTCTCTGATCATCTCTTGTATAATGTTTGCAGTCTCTGATCATCTCCTG
Source organism: Lithobates pipiens (assembly GCF_037356315.1). NCBI lineage: Eukaryota > Metazoa > Chordata > Amphibia > Anura > Ranidae > Lithobates > Lithobates pipiens. The sequence goes on from NW_027507788.1 coordinate 228,048,122, forward strand.
TACTATGTCTGCAGTCTCTGATCATCTTCTGTACTATGTCTGCAGTCTCTGATCATCTCCTGTACCATGTCTGCAGTCTCTGATCATCTCCTGTACTATGTCTGCAGTCTCTGATCATCTCCTGTACCATGTCTGCAGTCTCTGACCGTCTCTTGTATAATGTTTGCAGTCTCTGATCATCTCCTGTACTATGTCTGCAGTCTCTGATCATCTTCTGTACTATGTCTGCAGTCTCTGATCATCTCCTGTACTATGTCTGCAGTCTCTCATCATCTCCTGTATTATGTCTGCAGTCTCTGATCATCTCCTTTATTATGTCTGCAGTCTCTGATCATCTCCTGTACCATGTCTGCAGTCTCTGATCATCTCCTGTACCATGTCTGCAGTCTCTCATCATCTCCTGTATTATGTCTGCAGTCTCTGATCATCTCCTTTATTATGTCTGCAGTCTCTGATCATCTCCTGTACCATGTCTGCAGTCTCTGATCATCTCCTGTACCATGTCTGCAGTCTCTGATCATCTCCTGTACCATGTCTGCAGTCTCTGATCATCTCCTGTATCATGTCTGCAGTCTCTGATCGTCTCCTGTACCATGTCTGCAGTCTCTGATCATCTCCTATACTATGTCTGCAGTCTCTGATCATCTCCTGTATTTTGTCTGCAGTCTCTGATCATCTCCTGTATCAGTCTCTCTACCCAACCAATCAATCAGTCCCTCTACCCACCCAACCAATCAGTCCCTCTACCCACCCAATCAATCAGTCCCTCTACCCAATCAATCAGTCCCTCTACCCACCCAATCAGTCTCTCTACCTGTAAGGGTTAATCCTGTGTCTAGGGTGGTCCCTTCAACCTCTCTGACCTTAGATCCAATGTATTGTATAAATTCAGATATATCTGGAATCAATTCTCAAAGGACAAATAAAACCACACACACACACCATGGCGTCCTTCGAGAACTAATTGTATTGAGATATTACAAAGCAAATGATATAGGGTATTTTACGTCATACAGAATAAGACATGCGCAGTAGACATCAAGACGATTACAGCTGGTCAAGACAAAAACGCTATTGTTCTTTGTTCTAAGCTAGCTGAATTAATATAAGAAAAGATACATAATTCCTTCTGTAGCTAAAAGATGCTGAGAAACAGTGTGAAGGTTATAGATAAGTGTGTGAGAACACACGAGTTAGAAGAATCTCATGTTGAGACAGTTATCTGAGAAGTTAAAGGGGTGTTCAAACTGTACATATTGTGAAATGGAAGTTTGTGAATATTAAGATGGCTGACAGAAACAAGATGGATGCTTAACATAACCTTTCAACCCCCTCTTAAGTCATGGAATGACTTCTACAGATCCGCAGCCTCCTGAAATCTACGGTTCTTGCTACGTTTGTTATATTCTTTTACATAAAGCTGTAGATATTGTGTATATGCGTGAGAAGGTTGGTCTGGTGTAGTACACTTGCTAATACAAAGTAGAATAAGCTTGAAAATCAAGTAGCCTATCAATCCTAACAATAGTACTATGATAATCATAATCACTATGTCCTTTAACCATGAAAACATTCCACCTAAACCCAAACTAGAAAAGGGGTTCCATCCATAATTACCTATGTCCCTTGCTTGTTTCATTAATTCATTTACCTGTGTTCGGTGTTGATTAATAACATCATAGTAGTCTGGGATTTCCAGGCTGGTATTGTGAAACCATGTACAACATTCACAATCTTGGGTCATTTCGCATAAACCTGTCAGAGCTGCACTCATGCTTTCAATAGCCAATTCGTGTAACTCTAGTTGTCTTCTAATTGCTTTGAGCTCGACATTGAGTAGTCCTATATCTTGGGAGTTTTTTTCCATAACATCATTTATTAAACTAGTGTAGTTATTTAATTTGTCCATCATGGTTATGCCCCATCCTGTCCAGGATGGAAACCATGTCCATGACTTATCTGAAGTAGAAAACATAGGTGGGGTTTCTCTCTTGTATTTATAAGTTAACCTATGTACTGGACTTGAAGTAACTTGTATGTGATGTTCCTGATTCTGGCCTAGGGCTGACATGACTGGTACCAACTGTGCTAAATAACACCATCCTTTCACTCCTGCGGGGATCCATGGGTAACAAATTTTAGCACAGCATACGTATGTATTGTTTCCCAATGAAAAACTTCTTAGAGAACTACGTTGGGGCTCAGTTCCAGCCTCAAATGCAGCACTAACAAGTTTACTCACAAGTATCCCAGAGGTTATGTTCCTGTATGTAGTAAGTTCACTAATGGTGTTGTTAAGGGATTGATTTTTGTAACTACACATATGACCTATGATAATGTTACTGGTGTGGAAGGGAATACCCTTTGAAATGTTAAATACAGACTTGGAACACATACCTATTCCGTTGGATGTATTGCCTAACTGAACACACCACTCGGGTTCATGTGTCCTTCCTAAAGTGTAAAACATAATACTCTGCGGTACCCTTCCGAGACATTCTTAATAACTTGAGGTTCAGAGGGACAGCTAAAAGTGGGATCTTAGCAGTTTCTGGGTGCAACTTACTACAAATCCAGCATTTTTCATATCCTGACTTTCTAGCATAAGCATATTTAAATTTTAACAGTAAAATTTTTCCAGAAAAACTTGTTTCTTTGATCAATTCATTAGAGACATCTCTTTTACTGCGATTTCTGAGGCCGCGTACACACGGGCGGACTGTTCGCCCAACTTTGTTTGTCAAACAGTTTCGGCAAACAGTCCGCTCAAAATTAGCATGGACGGACATGGCCACACACGGCACTTTTTGAGCGGACTGTTTCAGCGAACTGTTTGCCAAACAGTTCGCTCAACTTTTGAAATGAACGGACTCGCCCACGTAAGGCGGAGGCAAATCCGCCCATTTCGAGCGCGTGTACAGGTAGGCGGGGCCCGCGAAGGAGACGTCGCGGGCTCCGCCGCCTGGAATGGACTTAAAGGGGAACCCCAACGCCGAAAAAAATCGGCGTGGGGGTTCCCCCAAAGTCCACAACAGACCCTTGTCCGAGCACGCTACCCGGCCGGCCAGGAAAGGGGGGCGAGCGAGCGCGCCCCCCCCTCCTGAGCCGTACCAGGCCGCGTGCCCTCAACATGGGGGGGTGCCTTGGGGAAGGGGGGGCCGCGCGGCCCCCCCACCCCAAAGCACCTTGTCCCCATGTTGATGAGGACAAGGGCCTCTTCCCGACAACCCTGGCCGTTGGTTGTCGGGGTCTGCGGGCGGGGGGCTCATCGGAATCCGGGAGCCCCCTTTAAGAAGGGGGCCCCCGGATACCGGCCCCCCACCCTATGTGAATGAGTATGGGGTACAATGTACCCCTACCCATTCACCTGTGAAATAAAGTACAAAAAAAACACAACACAGAGAAAAAATATTTTATTGCACAGCTCCGGGGGTCTTCCGTCTTCGGGGGTCTTCTCGCCGGACTCCTCCGCTATCTTCGTGTAGCTCTTTTACTAGCGGAGGAGCCCGGCTTTCTTCCTCCCCGCCGCCGGCCTCTTCTCCCGACTTCGGGGGTCTTGTCCCCCTCTTCGGTTCTTCTGCCGGGCCACCGCGCCTTCTTGTAGCTCTTTTGCAGGCGGTAGCCCGGTCTTCTGTCGCCGCTGCCTTCCGTTCTTCTGTCGCCGCCTTCGGTTCTTCTGCCGGGCCACCGTGCCTTCTTGTAGCTCTTTTACAGGCGGTGGCCCGGTCTTCTGTCGCCGCTGTCGCCGCCTTCCGTTCTTCTTCTTCTTCTTCTTCTTCTTCTTCTTCTTCTTCTTCTTCTTCTTCTTCTTCTTCTTCTTCTTCTTCTTCTTCTTCTTCTTCTTCTTCTTCTTCTTCTTCTTCTTCTTCTTCTTCTTCTTCTTCTTCTTCTTCTTCTTCTTCTTCTTCTTCTTCTTCTTCTTCTTCTTCTTCTTCTTCTTCTTCTTCTTCTTCTTCTTCTTCTTCTTCTTCTTCTTCTTCTTCTTCTTCTTCTTCTTCTTCTTCTTCTTCTTCTTCTTCTTCTTCTTCTTCTTCTTCTTCTTCTTCTTCTTCTTCTTCTTCTTCTTCTTCTTCTTCTTCTTCTTCTTCTTCTTCTTCTTCTTCTTCTTCTTCTTCTTCTTCTTCTTCTTCTTCTTCTTCTTCTTCTTCTTCTTCTTCTTCTTCTTCTTCTTCTTCTTCTTCTTCTTCCCCAGGAGATGTTGACACGTCGCTCTCTCCGGCCGGAATGCCAGAGCCGCGCTGTGCGGTCACTTATATAGTGACAATGGGGCGGTGTCACATGGTATATGTCACATGGGTTGATGTCACATGGGGACTATGACATCGTAAGGGGGCGGGGTCACCATGTGACCAACCCATGTGACATATACCATGTGACACCGCCCCATTGTCACTATATAAGTGACCGCACAGCGCGGCTCTGGCATTCCGGCCTGGAGAGAGCGACGTGTCAACATCTCCTGGGGAAGAAGAAGAAGAAGAACAAGAAGAAGAAGAAGAACGGAAGGCGGCGACGGCGACAGCGGCGACAGAAGACCGGGCCACCGCCTGCAAAAGAGCTACAAGAAGGCGCGGTGGCTCGGCAGAAGAACCGAAGAGGGGGACAAGACCCCCGAAGTCGGGAGAAGAGGCCGGCGGCGGGGAGGAAGAAAGCCGGGCTCCTCCGCTAGTAAAAGAGCTACACGAAGATAGCGGAGGAGTCCGGCGAGAAGACCCCCGAAGACGGAAGACCCCCGGAGCTGTGCAATAAAATATTTTTTCTCTGTGTTGTGTTTTTTTTTGTACTTTATTTCACAGGTGAATGGGTAGGGGTACATTGTACCCCATACTCATTCACATAGGGTGGGGGGCCGGTATCCGGGGGCCCCCTTCTTAAAGGGGGCTCCCGGATTCCGATAAGCCCCCCGCCCGCAGACCCCGACAACCAACGGCCAGGGTTGTCGGGAAGAGGCCCTTGTCCTCATCAACATGGGGACAAGGTGCTTTGGGGTGGGGGGGCCGCGCGGCCCCCCCTTCCCCAAGGCACCCCCCCATGTTGAGGGCACGCGGCCTGGTACGGCTCAGGAGGGGGGGCGCGCTCGCTCGCCCCCCTTTCCTGGCCGGCCGGGTAGCGTGCTCGGACAAGGGTCTGTTGTGGACTTTGGGGGAACCCCCACGCCGATTTTTTTCGGCGTTGGGTTCCCCTTTAAGCCCATTCCAGGCGGCGGAGCCCGCGACGTCTCCGTCGCGGGCCCCGCCTACCTTCACACACGCTCGAAATGAGCAAACTTTCCTCCGAGCGGGAACAGTTTGCTCATTTCGAAAGTAGCCTACACACGGGCGGACTGTTCGCTCAAACAAAGTTTCAGCGGACAGTTTTTCGGAATTTCCGAAAGACTTTGTCCGTCAAACTGTCCGCTGAAACTGTCCGCTGAAAGCCCACACACGAGCGGACTGTCCGCCCAAACACTGTTCAGCGGACAAGGTTGGGCGAACAGTCCGCCCGTGTGTACGCGGCCTGAGGTGAAAGTCAGTATGGTTGGTGTGTATTTCGCTTTTAACACATATGAGTTTCAAGGCACCTAAGTCTTCAGGATGAAAAATACAGTTAGTTATTATCCACACTGGGACAAAGATCAGAAGTAGAAACATCACCAGAAGGCAAAAGGCCTTCCCAGAAGTCTGTGGTGAAATGAGTGACATCACTGTCCTTTATGTCTGTGCTTGTCTTTTGAGGACTTAAAACACCTGCTTCACCTCTTTTCAGCCTTTCTTGAATTCCTGGGCTTAGATCAACCTTCTTTACTCTGCTGGCATGGATCCAAGTAGGACTTTCCTCTGTAAGGATGGCGGTCCTGGTGACGGCTACCACTTTGGTCACTGGTCAGAATGGAACCTCTTGCGGCTTTCGACCTTTCTGAAGCCTCTGGACCACAACTTGATCACCGACCTGGAACGGGTGGGTTGGTACCTGTGAAGAAGGAGAGGTGCGAGCAACTCTTCTTTCGACAATATCAAGAGTTTCAATCAGTTTTTTTACATATTCCTCCTGTATTTGTTCCAAATCACCTTTCTCTACCATCAAGGGATGATTAGCCCACGGTGTGGGGAATGGCCTACCCATGAGTACCTCAAAGGGGGAATAACCCGTCACACTGTGAGGGGTCATTCTGATTTCAGCTAATACAGCTGGGAGAACTTTTTTCCACTTGCCAAAATTCCCACCCGTAGCTTTCCTTATCCTGTCTTTAATTGTTCTATTCATTCTTTCTACAATTCCTGAACTCTGTGGATGGTAGGGGAGGTGAAATTTCCAGTCTATTTTTAGTACTTTTACAAGATCTTGGCATATTTTAGCTGTGAAAGCTGGGCCATTGTCTGAATTTATTTGCAATGGACACCCCCATCTAGGAATAATTTCCTGTGTGAGGATCTTCACTACAGTTTGTGCGTTTTCATGATTGGTGACAAAAATTTCTGGCCAGCGTGACATCATGATCACTATGACCAAAAGATATTATTGCTTCTTTCCTTCTTTGGGCATATGTGTAAAGTCTATCTGTAAATGGGTAAACGGTGTTGTTGGGTACTCAAGATGTTCATGCTTTGATTTCTTTGGGTTTGTTGGATTGTTCCTAATGCAAGTGACACATCTCCTTACAAAAGCTTTGACTAGATTAGGTAATCCTGCAATGAAAAAATCTGCATCTAGAAGTTCACATGTGGCATGCCATCCCTTGTGACCCAGTCCATGGTATTGTGCAATGAACAGGGGGGCGCTAGCAACAGGAATACACGGCTTCCCCTCTTTGCAGATTAATCCTGTTTTAGGATCCTTTTGTACCATCCCATCACAGTTCCATCGCGCAATATCATCAGGGGTGACAAAAGCCTGCAGTTCCGTGAGCCAATGTGTCTCTTTCAGGGAATATGGCTGAGGTGTTAGCATGGGCATTTGAATGTTTGCCTTTTGTGTAGATGCAGCTTCTTTAGCTATTCTGTCAGCTAGTGCATTACCTTTGGCTATATCAGTCATTTGGCCTGTATGTGCCTTACAGTGCATGATAGCTAGTTTTGAAGGCAACTGAATTGCATCCAGCAATGCCGTGACTAGGTCAGAGTGTGAGATGCTCTCTCCATCTGCCGCCACATATCCTCTGCGAAGCCATATCACACCATGGTCCCAAACCACACCATGAGCATACCTGGAATCAGTGTAAATGTTTACCTCTTTTCCTGCAAACAGCTGGCATGCACGGGTTAATGCTATCAATTCAGCAGCTTGTGCAGACTGATAGGGTATTGGATTGGCCTCGAGGACAGTATCCGGCAGTTGGACAACAGCATATCCTGCATGATAGACATTATCACTTGGTCTGCTGCAAGAGCCATCAACAAAAACTGTTTGTGCAGTAGGAATTGGTACTGAAAGCATATCTGCTCTAGGTGAAGTGTCCTGATGTATTGATTGTATACAGTCATGAGGTGGTGGTAAGTCATCCTGTTCTCCTTTAAGACCTAATAAGGCATTCAAAATTGGAGCTGGGCCAGAGTTTATGTTTGAACTTTTTATTTTCAGGTTTGGATTGGACAGGAGGATGACTTCATACCCACTCAATCTTTGTGCTGACATATGCTGAGTATGTAAAGTTTTGAGGAGTGTGGTAACGTTGTGTGAGGTGTATAAAGTAGTGTTATGGCCCAAGGTAAATGGTGCTGTCATCTCTACAACCATAGAACAAGAAGCCAACGCTTCAAGCTTCAACGAGACAAGCAGGCATGCCTTGCACCTGTACTGGAACCACCTTTGAGAAAAAAGCTACAGGGCGCAGTCTCCCACCATGTTCCTGGGCCAGTACTCCCGCCATGGTTCTGCAATTTTCCCTAGCAAACAAGTGAAACATTTTGCTAAAATCAGGGAGGCCGAGGCTCGGGCTGGTAACCATTGCACTTTTCAACATGGTAAAAGCATTTAACATTTCATCAGACCATTTTACAATATCAGACATTTCAGAGAGTGTTGCTTGTCTCAATATATTGTCATAGAAAGAACAGTCAGGTATCCATTGGCGGCAGTAACCAATCATTCCAAGAAAGGTTAGCAGGTCTTTCTTGGTAAGTGGGCGGGGCAGACCCACTATAGCAACAGTTCTTTTGTGACTGACTTTCCTAACTCCCGGAGACAGCACAAACCCTACGTACTCAACCTCCTGTTTACACCATTGTAATTTTTTCTTAGACACTTTGTGACCACACGTATGTAACCATTTCAATAAGGATAGGCTATCAGCTCGGCAGTCCTCCTCTGAAGAACTACAAATCAAAAGATCATCAACATATTGCAACAGTACAGAACCATGAGGGGCAGTCCAAGGCCTGAGGGTGGCTTGGAGTACTATAGAATAGACCACAGGTGAGTCTATATATCCCTGGGGCATTCTACACCAGGTAAACTGGCGATTGTGTTGGTCAATCGACACAGTAAAAGCAAAGAGTGGCCTTGTCTCCTTGTCTACAAGGACAGAGAAAAAAGCATTCTTTAAATCAATCACAGTAAAACATTTGGCTGTTGCTGGAATGGAGGACAGTAGAGATGGAACATCATGTACAATGGGTGCTATTGGGACTATGAGGTCATTTATGGCCCTCAAGTCCTGTACAAATCTGAAGGAGCCATCCGGCTTCTTTACAGGGTTAACAGGTGTGTTGTATGGAGAAATAATTTCTTCCAGGATTCCATCCTGCAGAAACTTTTTCACCATTGGCACTATGCCATCCATCTTTTCTTTAGAGAGTGGATACTGTTTGTGATAGATAGGAAATGCACCTTCTTTGAGAGTGGCCTTGTATGGTGTGCATGAAACAAGTCCTACATCCAGATCTGATGTAGACCAGACCTGGGGGTCTATATCCTCAAAATCTTCTTCACTATTTTGTTGTGACAGCATCAATAAACCTGGTTTGCATGCTACTATAGTGATTTTATCTGAGGAAATGTCTAGACCTCCTTCTGAGTTGGTTCTAATTGTGATTCCTAGTGGCCCAAACAAGTCTCTTCCCAACAAATTTACAGGACACCTTGGTATTATCCTGAAAGAATGTGTGCATATGGTGTACCCTTCATCATCTTCTATTGGTAGGGGTGGAGTCCTATATGTTTTTGTCAGTATCCCATTAATTCCCAAAGAGGGTTCCGCTGGTTCCCATTTGCCTCTGAAATGATCTTCACAAATAGTACTCCTAGTGGCCCCGCTATCAACGAGATAGGGGAGGAGTCTCCCATTTATTGAAATAGCAACCATTGGACTGTCAGTGAAATCATCTGAGACAAAAGGAAAAGCTGGGACACTACCCTCCGGGCCCCATCATTGTTGTTGATTTCCCCATTTGATTGGAAATGTTGGACCTTGTTGGATGGATGCCTGTGGTTGTTGTGTCTGGTTAGGGACAGAGCTGGAATCGGGAGTCTGAGGAGGGGTGGGGTGAGGACACTGACTCACCCAGTGATCCTCAGCACCGCAATTGAAACATCCATTGTTTCTAGAGCGACTCATCCCTCTTCCATTTCTGCCTTTAAATCTGCCTCTAAAACTTCCTCTGCCTCTAAAGTTCCCCTTCGTATGGGATTTGAGATTACTCAGGAAAGTCTGGATCAATAATGGATCCAAAATTGTCAGAATACCCAAACTGGCTTTCTGTCCATCCTGCCATATGAACCACCTAAGGGTTAACTAGGTATCGCTCTGTACATTTAGTGTTCCTATGAAAACAAAACAATTTACTTGCTTGACTGCCACCTAGCGGTGCAGACAATCAGACAACGGTGTGAATCAGACAATTAGACAATACCTCAACTTAGATTCCTTTACCAAAAAGAAATCAGTACTGTCCGTGATACTTTTTTCTATACCAATACAGCTACAATCACTTCAAGACTGTAACAGAATAAATTTGGAACAAGTTCAAGAGTATTTTAGACATACAATAAACGCACAATCTTGCTCATGGACCTGCTGTTTTGTTTCAGACAAATTTAAACCACAGATGAATTTAACTTGCAATGTACATTAATCTGTTTACCTTTCACAAAATAGCTTTACCCAAATTGTAACTTTATAACCTCCAGGAATACTACTCACCAAGTATGCCTTTTGGTTCTTGAAACAAAATAGCAGTCCACATATACACACTCAGCGCAATTCATTCAGCGTGATACATTTAAAGCAAAGCAGTTATACAATCATACACAAAGTTTACACAATACATTGATCATAAGTCTCCAGTTCTGTCCCGAACAGAACTAAAACTCTAGAGTTCTCTGTAAATTTTTCTAGGTCCCCAAAACCTATTCTTCTAAGATCGCCAAGATCTTTTCTTTTAAGGTCACCAAAACCTTTACAAGTGTCCCCAAAACACTATATGACCTCCAAGGTCATGACCGGTCAACTTATGTATACTTATGAGAGGTTCTATAACCCAACAGCAATCTCTGTGGGATGGAAGCCAAGCCACACACCTGACACCTGGACTCCGGCAAGTCAATTTCACTCAATAAGAATAGAATTCACTTACCGAGCCGTTAAAAGTAGCAGCTTTCCACGTCCATTAAGGGTAAATAAACATCCATCCCGGGACGAGCTCCCAGTTCTGTAAGGGTTAATCCTGTGTCTAGGGTGGTCCCTTCAACCTCTCTGACCTTAGATCCAATGTATTGTATAAATTCAGATATATCTGGAATCAATTCTCAAAGGACAAATAAAACCACACACACACACCATGGCGTCCTTCGAGAACTAATTGTATTGAGATATTACAAAGCAAATGATATAGGGTATTTTACGTCATACAGAATAAGACATGCGCAGTAGACATCAAGACGATTACAGCTGGTCAAGACAAAAACACTATTGTTCTTTGTTCTAAGCTAGCTGAATTAATATAAGAAAAGATACATAATTCCTTCTGTAGCTAAAAGATGCTGAGAAAAAGTGTGAAGGTTATAGATAAGTGTGTGAGAACACACGAGTTAGAAGAATCTCATGTTGAGACAGTTATCTGAGAAGTTAAAGGGGTGTTCAAACTGTACATATTGTGAAATGGAAGTTTGTGAATATTAAGATGGCTGACAGAAACAAGATGGATGCTTAACATAACCTTTCACTACCAACCCAATCAATCAGTCTCTCTACCCACCCAATCAGTCCCTCTACCCACCCAATCAATCGGTCCCTCTACCCACCCAATCAATCGGTCCCTCTACCCACCCAATCAATCGGTCCCTCTACCCACCCAATCAGTCCCTCTACCCACCCAATCAGTCCCTCTACCCACCCAATCAGTCTCTCTACTCACCCAATCAGTCTTGCTATTCATCCAATCAGTCCCTCTACCCACCCAATCAATCAGTCCCTCTACTCACCCAATCAGTCCCTCTACCCACCCAATCAATCAGTCCCTCTACCCACCCAATCAATCAATCTCTCTACCCACCCAATCAGTCTCTCTAACCACCCAATCAGTCTCTTTACTCACCCAAACAGTCCCTCTACCCACCCACCCACCCAATCAATCAGTCTCTCTACCCACCCAATCAGTCTCTCTACTCAACCAATCAGTCCCTCTACCCACCCAATCAATCAGTCTCTCTACCCACCCAATCAGTCCCTCTACCCACACATTCAATCAGTCCCTCTACCCACACATTCAATCAGTCCCTCTACCCACCCAATCAATCGGTCTGTCTACCCGCCCAATCAGTCCCTCTACCCACCCAATCAATCAGTCCCTCTACCCACCCAATCAGTCCCTCTACCCACCCAATCAGTCTCTCTACCCATCCAATCAATCAGTCTCTCTACCCACCCAATCAATCAGTCCCTCTACCCACCCAATCAATCATTCTCTCTACTCCACCCAATCAATCATTCTCTCTACTCACCCAATCAATCAGTCCCTCTACCCACCCAATCAATCAGTCTCTCTACTCACCCAATCAATCAGTCTCTCTACTCACCCAATCAATCAGTCTCTCTACTCACCCAATCAATCAGTCTCTCTACTCACCCAATCAATCAGTCTCTCTACCCACCCAATCAATCAGTCTTTATACCCACCCAATCAATCAGTCTCTCTACCCACCCAATCAATCAGTCTCTCTACCCACCCAATCAATCAGTCTTTATACCCACCCAATCAATCAGTCTCTCTACCCACCCAATCAATCAGTCCTTCTATCCACCCAATCAATCAATCAATTAGTCCCTCTACCCACTCAATCAATCAGTCCCTCTACCCACCCAATCAGTCCCTCCACCCAATCAATCAGTCTTTATACCCACGCAATCAATCAGTCTCTCTACCCACCCAATCAGTCCCTCTACCCACCCAATCAATCAGTCCCTCTACCCACCCAATCAATCAGTCCCTCTACCCACCCAATCAATCATTCTCTCTACTCACCCAATCAATCAGTCCCTCTACCCACCCAATCAATCAGTCCCTCTACTCACCCAATCAGTCCCTCTACCCACCCAATCAATCAGTCCCTCTACTCACCCAATCAATCAGTCCCTCTACTCACCCAATCAATCAGTCCCTCTACCCACCCAATCAATCAGTCCCTCTACCCACCCAATCAATCAGTCCCTCTACCCACCCAATCAATCAGTCCCTCTACCCACCCAATCAATCAGGACCTCTACCCACCCAATCAGTCCCTCTACCCACCCAATCAATCAGTCTTTATATCCACCCAATCAGTCTTTCTACCAACCCAATCAGTCAGTCTCTCTACCCACCCAATCAGTCCCTCTATCCACCCAATCAGTCCCTCTATCCACCCAATCAGTCCCTCTATCCACCCAATCAGTCCCTCTACCCAATGCTTGTTTTTTTTTGCCTTTAGGCCGTAAAGTTGAACTTTGGTCTCATCGGACCAGATCACCTTCTTCCTCATGTTTGCTGCCCCCTCCCCCACATGGCTTCTCACAAATTACAAACAGGACTTCTTATGACTTTCTTTCTCCAATGTCTTTCTTCTTGTCACTCTTCCATAAAGGGCAGATTTGTGGAGAGACGACTAATAGTTGTCCTGTGGACAGATTCTCCCCTCTGAGCTGTGGATCTCTGCAGCTCCTCCAGAGTTACCATGGACCTCTTGGCTCTTCTCTGATGAATGCTCTCCTTGCCCGGCCTGGTCAGTTTAGGTGGACGGCCATGTCTTGGTAGGTTTGCAGTTGTGCCATACTCTTTCCATTTTCTGATGATGGATTGAACAGAGCTCCGTGAGATGGTCAAAGCTTGGGAGATTTTTTTATAACCAAACCCTGCTTTATACTTCTCCACAACTTTATCCCTGAGCTGGGGTGTAACTGTGTTCTAAATGAGGTCAGTGTTCCTTTAAAACCCAACTCCAACCAATGTGTTTTTTTTTTTAGTTTAGGATGGAGTGGGGGAGGGTAGACCCTTTATGTTCTTTGTTCTTATAACTTTATTATTTTTATTATGCCCTATATGGCCAAAAGTATGTGAACCAAAACCCGCCCTCCCCCCCTACAATGATAGAGTGTCAGGTGTCTCCAATGAAGGGTCCTGGTAATAAATCAATTATACATAGCAGACCAATGGATCTCAACCACCAGGCTGTGGTCCACCACCGGGCTGCAGCCTCCCCTCTCCTGGGCTTCCAGGCAGCCCTTAATCTCCTGCATGGTCTCACAGCTTGAAAAGTTTCCCCCAATCTGCCATAGTGACCTGCAAGCCCCCACCCTCACCTTTTCATAGTGTTCCCCAGTCCCATTAAAAAAAAACCCATCCAGAGCCTTCCAGCATTTCCATATATGTATCACATCCTACTTGAATGTACGACTATAAACGTTATCCTCTACTGCTGGGGCCATGGAATGTTCTGGAATCATTTACTGGTCTTGAAAAAGTGGAGCACTCCTCGATTAGACAATTGTGCTCTTCCAACCTTGTGGTGACAGTTTGGTGAAGACCCGTTTCTGTTCCAGCATGACTGTGCCCCCCGTGTACAAAGCCAGCTCCATAAAGACATGACTGTGCCCCCCCATGTACAATGCCAGCTCCATAAAGACATGACTGTGCCCCCCATGTACAATGCCAGCTCCATAAAGACATGACCGTGCCCCTCCCATCCATGTACAAAGTCAGATCCATAAAGACATGACCGTGCCCCTCCCATCCATGTACAAAGTCAGATCCATAAAGACATGACTGTGCCCCCCCATCCATGTACAAAGTCAGATCCATAAAGACATGACTGTGCCCCCCCCCCCCGTGTACAAAGTCAGATCCATAAAGACATGACTGTGCCCCCCCCCCCCCCCCCCCGTGTACAAAGCCAGCTCAATAAAGACATGACTGTGTGTCCGTCCCCCCCGTGTACAAAGCCAGCTCCATAAAGACATGACCGTGCCCCCCCCCATGTACAAAGCCAGCTCCATAAAGACATGACTGTGTCCCCCCACCCCGTGTACAAAGCCAGCTCCATAAAGACATGACCGTGCCCCCCCCATGTACAAAGCCAGCTCCATAAAGACATGACCGTGCCCCCCCGTGTACAAATCCAGCTCCATAAAGACATGACTGTGCCCCCCCCACCTCATCCCTACTGGACGTGTCTTTATAAAAACACCTTTCTACATCGTCTCTCCTTCTCATTTCCTCCTATAGGTTCAGGTAACTCACCTTCATCTTGTCACGGTTGGTGATTGGTGGGAAAGATATGACCGTATTTTCTGCATCCACTAAGCACGGGTAGTTTTTTTCTTTGCCGTCCAACAAATGAGGATATCTGTGAAATGGAATTTTTGTGATTACAAACTCTCACAGCAAAAAAAACTGAAGGCAGTTATGGATAAATAATCAATAATGAGGATTTAGCAATAATCACCAAACTAAATCACTTCCTTCATCTTACTGAACTGATTTATCCCACAATTCTCCACCGAGAACCAACTCCACCATGACAGTAATGACCCCGAGTCCAGCGTTGTCCTTCTCCGGCACTGCCATTTATAACCGAGATCTGGCACATGACATGTACAGACAGCCCGGGGGGGGGGGGGGGGGGGGGGTCTTTTCCAGGTCTAATAGGAATACGTGGCCTGGTAGAGCCCCACGGCATGTCCACACATGTGCCTGACCCCCCCTCCCCCCGGGACAGACATGCGCAGTCTTGGCAGACATCCCAGCGACATTTGCTCACATACAGCATCCTCAAAATCAAGCCAACCCCCCCTTATCTAAATAGCAGGATGGAAGTGCATCTATTTTATTTTACATGTAGCGCCGGCTCCTGAAGAGCACGCGCTATGTGTTTTGAAATTTAAGGTTACACCTGAACTGCAGTTTATTCCAAATTTTGACCTCAGCATCAGTCTGACTGGACTATAGGGTGTTCAGCCTGGCCACCGGGGGCACTGTCTCTTGTGGCAGGCATGGAACCACAGTCTAGTTGGATGCTTTAAGGTTACTTTCTCTCGGAGCCCGCCCAGTGGGAGTGTCACTCTTGCTGTGCTTTCTGGGAGAGGGTACTTAAGATGTGGATGTCACGTGGTTTGGAGTTTCCGGTCCAGAAGTATGTTCTGACTCCATGGTCCTGGTACTCTGACCAGCCCCCAGGAAGGCTATGGCCTGGGGTGCAGATCCACCCGACTTTATGTCTCGGGGCCGGCTAGCCCAAGGCAAGGAAACTAGAGAAAGGATTCCGAGGTGGTCTGGTGTCGTCTCTGGTAGTTGGAGAGGCCCAGCAACTTCGTAGCTATCCAGGGGAGGACTCTTCAGAAGAAGGCCACGGACGGGTTGGCTTCTTAGCAAGAGTCTGTTGAGGCTGAGGGACCTACGTGAATCCAATCTTGTGGGTATCTCCAAGCTGGCTGAACAATCCAGGTATCACACGAGTGTTCTACAAGTTCTAGTTCCCTACGGGTCCTACAACAACGTCTGTGGAAGAGACTTGTTCCTGAGTAAGCACCATGGTGGCTGCTAGGCCTTGTGAGAGGGACTGTCCAACCTGAGTGAACATCCAGCTATGATTGGCTATTCTCTGGATTTAGTTGAAGTAAGCAAGTCCTTCATTATTGACTTTGACACTAAGAGGACCTGAACTTTCCTCCTAACCCTCTGATCCTATACTAAGAGACTGTTCGTTAACTACGTTTTTTGCAAATAAAAATCTCTTTAAGCGGATCTGTCGTCAGTCTCTAAAGTTTCTGACCATCTACCAAGGGGAACCCCTAGATGCAAATTGAGGTGAAGAAGGTAACGGTAAGCCCAATCAAACCAGCAGCTCCTTTGGGGGTTAGTGCTACATACATTTATTGTGGCTCCACCTGCCATGTCACCCAGGTCCGGATTGCTGAATGGCTACATGTCCAGTGTGCTATGCAGAGTGCTCCGGGGATCCCTCCTCCCTCTCTGTAGTCCTGCCAAAACATTCTCCCACCCCATACCAGCTGATCTCCTCCATACAGACCTGAGGCTTGGGGGGGGGGGGGGACATTGATAGAGCCACCGAAAAGGACTACATGTCAAGTGTGCTATGCAGAGTGCTCCGGGGATCCTCTATCCCTCTTTGCTCTGTAGTTCTGCTGCATCATCCTCCATAACTGCAGGTCCACTCCTCAATACAGACCTGAGGCTGAGGGGAGGGAAGACATTGATTGAACCAGTGCACTACATCCAGGATGCATTAATGTGGGGGGGGGGGGAGAATATGTAATGCTCTGCAGGCTTTAAGTAGTAAATGCACATCAATCATGAGCTCAATTTTGCTGCATTTATTACTATTCTGCAAAAATTGGACGGGCCCTTTAGGGATTCTTAGATTCAGATGGGTACAAGGGTGGAAGGCTCACTGTAAATTGGGCTATGAGGCCTGGCAGAGCCCCATGGCATGTCTGTACATACAGGCGATTCACTGAACATCCACAGACATGCTTGGCAGAGCCTCCCCGAGTGTGAGGGAGGGGACCCCAAGAAAAGGGAGCGAAGGTCCACTTTAAGTATCTGGACTGTAAGGCCAAGTTCAACTTTGACCATTTTTCATGTTACATCCATATTTAGGGTTAGGGAGAGAATTGCTAGAGCTTGTACATTGTACCCAGGACACACTGGGAGAGGGTGCAATGCTCTGCAGGCTTCAGAGAATGCACTTCGCAACATTCAAACAATGGACTGACGCTGTAAAGGAGTTTCTCAGTTCTGTATGTGCACACTGGGGTCAGGCTCGCTGTACATAGGAATAGCACCCCCTTCTGATACCAGACAGGGAATGATGGATAACTGGTTTGGGTGCTCAGACTACGGAGTCCATCCAACCCGGACAGGCCAGCAGAGTCCGGGCTGCACATCAATAAGGGATCAGCACATGTTTTGCTGGTAACAATATATGGCGGGGGGGGGGGGGGGGTGATCCGGTGTCAGGTATATGATCTGTAGGCTCTCAGCACATGGATTTGAAATGTTATGTAATCTGGGATGTACAATACACGGGTGTGAGGAGAGGCGGCGGCACACAATACCGGAGCACATCCGCTCCCCCTCCCCCTATAATCTTCCATCGGAAGACAAGAGGATTATGTAACCGGTTCTGTATACACCTCATCCATTCACACGGCATTCCCCGCATCGCCTCCCCATGTATGATCATCATACGGCATTCCCCGCATCGCTGCCCCATGTATGATCATCACACGGCATTCCCCGCATCGCCTCCCCATGTATGATCATCACACGGCATTCCCCGCATCGGCTCCCCATGTATGATCATCACACGGCATTCCTCGCATCGCCTCCCCATGTATGACCATCACACAGCATTCCCCGCATCACCTCCCCGTGTATGATCATCACACGACATTCCCTGCATCGCCTCCCCATGTATGACCATCACACAGCATTCCCCGCATCGCCTCCCCATGTATGATCATCACACGACATTCCCTGCATCGCCTTGCCATGTATGATCATCACACGACATTCCCTGCATCGCCTCCCCATGTATGACCATCACACAGCATTCCCCGCATCGCCTCCCCATGTATGATCATCACACGACATTCCCTGCATCGCCTTGCCATGTATGATCATCAAACGGCATTCCCCGCATCGCCTCGCCATGTATGATGATCACACGGCATTACCCGCATCGCCTCCCCATGTATGATCATCACACGGCATTCCCCGCATCGCCTCACCATGTATGATCATCACACAGCATTACCTGTAATTTTAAAATCTCTACCCTTCCACTCCAATGTACATCTGCACTTTACAGCCCCCCCAGAAGGACTCATTTTGGAATACTGACTTGTGCAGTCCGGAGACATTTTGGCATTTCTTTTGCTTCCTCTGTTCTTCTGCCTCGATTTGCAGCTGACGCACCGACTCCTTGGAGTTTATTTCCTTCCAATTCAGCAGAACAATCTATAAAAGAAGAAGAATCCCGGCACCAGTGTATATGAAAAGCTCAGATCCCAATGGGGGTGGGGGGGACAACATACATTCACTGAGCATAAGCGAGTCTAGCCGTGATCCTGACCTACAACTAGGGATGAGCCGAACACCTCCCGGTTCGGTTCGCACCAGAACTTTAGAACCCCATTGAAGTCTATGGGACTGGAACATTTAAAATAAAAAGTGCTAATTTTAATGGCTAATATGCAAGATACTGTCATAGAAAGGGTTTGGGGACCTGGCTCCTGCCCCAGGGGACATTGGTCAATGCCTAAAATGTTTTTAAAAACGGCCGTTTTGGCGGGAGCACTGATTTTAATGACGATTAAAGTGAAAAAAAAGTGAAATATTCCTTTAAATATCGTGCCTGGGGGATGTCTGTAGTATGCCTGTGAAGTGCCACGTATTTCCCATGTTTAGAACAGTCCCTGCACAAAATGACATTTAACGGAAAAAAAGTCATTTAAAACTGCTTGCGGTTTTAATGTTATATCTGGTTCCGGCAATATGGATGAAAATCATTGAGAAAAATGGCATGGGTAGCCCCCCTGCCCATTACCAGCCCCTTTGGGTCTTGTACAGATATTAAGGGGAACCCCATACCCATATTTAAAAAAGGAAATACGTGTGGCCCCCAGGCCCTATATACTCAGAACAGCAGTATACAGGCGGTGCAAACAAGACAGGGACTGTGTAGGTTTGTTGTGTTAAGTAGAATCTGTTTGTAATTTTCAACTGGTACATTTTTTAAAGTGTAGCTCCAGTCAAAAAATCTTTTTTTAAGCTTTTTGGAAAACATAGGGAAGGGTTATCACCCCTGTATAATTGTTTTTGCTGTCAGTCTTTTTTCATCTCACTTCCTGTTGTCTCCTTCCGTTTGCAAGTAGGAGACGTTTGTAAGTTGCATGTTTGAAAGTAGGGGCCTGCCCTATATGCTCTTCAGAAATGTGGCCCTAAGGTGTTGGTGTTGCCACAACGCTGTAAGCCCTCAAAGTGACTCTTGGTGGACGCTGGAGAGCCCTGCTGTGAACGATTATATCAAGAATTGTAATTACATGCCATTGTTGAACAGTGGTAGAAAAATTGGGCCTTTGGTGGTTGTGGTGCTGGTGCCACAACACTATAAGTCCTCACAGTTACTCTCGGTGGGCACAGAAACGGGCCCTCCTGTGAAATATTATATCAAGAATGGTAATTACATGTCCCTGTTATATAGGGGCTGAAAAATTGGACCTTAGGCGCTGGTGCTGGTGCCACAACACTGCAACCTCTCCCATATACTCTAGATGGAGTGCAGGAATGAGCCCTGCTGCAAAGCATTGCATCAAAAATTGTAATTAAACGCCCCTGTTAAACAGGGGCTGAAAAATTGGGCTGGTGGCATCACCCAGAACCAGAAATGTTCTTCCAAGATATCAGCGAAGGAGGAAGAGGATAGACAATCAACATAACAGGACAGTCACTCAGCATCAGCATAGGCAGTCTTGAAGGGATGGTGGTAGCTGGTGGTGATCCAAGACTGATTCATCTTTATGAAGGTCAGTCGATCAACCGAGTCAGTGGACAGGCGCACCCTGTGATCGGTTACAAAGCCACCAGCATCACTGAAGGTGCGTTCCGAAAGAACGCTGGATGCAGGACAGGCCAGTAGCTCAATTGCATACTGTGCAAGCTCTGGCCAGTGATCCATCCTCAAGACCCAGTAAGCCAGAGGATTTTCGGTGGGAAAGGTGTCCAAGTTAGACCTTGCCCCTAGGTATTCCTGCACCATGTAAATCAGACGCTGGCGATGGTTGCTGGAACCGATCATACCTTGGGGCTGCGGACTAAAAAATTGTCTGAACGTATCGGTCAGACGGCCACCTTCTCCACCGCTCCTTCTGTGACTGACCGATGCCTCAGCAAAACGTTGTCCAGGACCAGGAGTTTGTAACCTCCCAGACGGAAATGCATTGCACAGACCTTTCTGCAAGGCCTCCCAGAGATATCTCACCCTCTGCTCCCTCTGCGATGGCAAGATAAGGTCCGCAACCTTACCCTTGTACCGTCGATCAAGGAGAGTGGCCAGCCAGTAATGGTCCCTCTCCTTGATCCGAAGAATATGAGGATCCTTCTGCATTCTTTGCAGGATCAGGGAGGCCATGCAGCGTAGGTTAGCTGAGGCATTCGGTCTGGAGTCCTCTGGGTCACTAAGGACAACATGATCTTCAGCCATCTCCTCCCAGCCACGTACAAGTCCACGGGTTTCTTGGGACTGTAAATGATCCATTAAAGACTGCTGCTGATGCTGAGTGCCAGGCTCCACCTCCACCTCCATGCTGACACAATCCTCCTCCTCCTCCTCCTCCTCATCCTCTTCCTGTGTGATGGGTGGGACAGCAGGAACACTGTCTGGATAAAGGGGGCCTTGAGAGGCAAGGAAGTCCTCCTCTTCCTGCCTCTTTACTGCCTCAAATGCCCTGTCCGTTATTCCACGCAGCGTATGCTCCAACAGGTGGACAAGAGGTACAGTGTCACTGATGTATGCACTGTCACTGCTCACCCTCCTCAAATGGTGACAGGACAGTGCATGCATCCCTGATCATGCCCCACTGGCGTGGTGAAAAAAGACCAAGCTCCCCTGACCCTGTCCTGGTGCCGTAGTCGCACAGGTACTCATTGATGGCCCTCTGCTGCACGTGCAGCCGCTGCAGCATGGCCAACATTGAGCTCCACCTGGTGGGCATGTCATATATAAGGCGGTTCTTGGGCAGGTTCAACTCCTTTTTGGAGCTCAGCCAGCCAAGTACTGGAATTAAATGATCGGCGGAAATGCACACAGACTTTCCTGGCCTGCTTCAGGACATCCTGTAAGCCCGGGTACCTGCCCAAGAACCGCTACACCACCAGGTTAAGGACGTGAGCCACACAGGGCACATGGGTCAGTTGTCCCTGTCGGAGGGTGGAGAGGAAGTTGGTGCCATTGTCTCAAACCACCATTCCTGGCTTAAGCTGGCATGGTGCCTCGGCCTGCCCCTGCAGAGCTGACAAAATATCTGCCCCAGTGTGGCTCCTGTCCCCCAAACAAACCAGCGCAAGCACGGCATGGCATCTTTTTGCCTGCGTACTTGTGTAGCCCCTTGAATGCCTATGAAGCACCGCTGGTTCCGAGGACAGAGCACTGGAAGAGGCCATGGAGGAAGAAGAAGAGGAGGGGGTGGAGGACAGAGGTGTGTCACAACCAGTAGTAGCATTTTGGAGGCGTGGTGGTGGAACAACCTCCAACACTACTGCACCTTTTCCTGCATCCTTCCCAGCTGCCCATTCAACTGCTGGGCATGTGGATGGATGGGAGTGAACTTCTTTTGACGGTCCAGCAGCTGGGGCAAGGACATTTGCCTGCTACAATTGAACGGGGGTGTACTACTAGCAGAGTGCCCGCAAGTACTTGGCTGTGACATACCTAATTCTGCACCTTCATTCCTCTCAGTGCAGGTTTCAGAGAGGACTGAAGGTCTAGTGGGGTTGGAGATCCCAGCTGATGAGGAGCAAGGAGAGGTCTGCTTTGTTCTTTGGTGTGAGTCTTTAACCACTTAACAACCGCCCATTCCCGATTAACGGCTTCAGGGCGGTTGTTTAACTCTGAGAGGCCGTTAATTAACGGCCTCCCAGAATTCTGCTCTCGCGCGCCCCCTGGGGCGCGCACACGAGAGCATCCGTGACCGCTGGGTCCAGTGGACCCGGCGCATCACGAATCACGGTAAACGGCCGCTCATCGCGGCCGTTTACCACGTGATCGCTCCGTCAAATGACGGAGTGATCACTTGTAAACAAGCCGGCGTCATGTTATGACGCCGGTTCCTCCCTCCCCTCTCTGTACCGATCGGTACAGCGGAGGGGGAAGAGATCGGTGTCAGCAGCGATGTGGGCTGCATCTGCAGTGCCCACATCGCTGCTCACCGAAAATTAACCCCTCAATTCCCTGCAAATACTCTGCATTACTCTGCAATTCCCTGCAAATACTCTGCATTACTCTGCAATTCCCTGCAAATACTCTGCATTACTCTGCAATTCCCTGCAAATACTCTGCATTACTCTGCAATTCCCTGCAAATACTCTGCAATGCCCTGCAAATACTCTGCAATGCCCTGCAACACTCTGCATTGCCCTGCAACACTCTGCATTGCCCTGCAACACTCCGCAATGCCCTGCAACACTCTGCAATGCCCTGCAACACTCCGCAATGCCCTGCAACACTCCGCAATGCCCTGCAACACTCCGCAACGCTCTGCAATACCCTGCAACACTCTGCAACACTCTGCAACACCCGCCAATACCCTGCAACACTCTGCAATGCTCTGCAACCCCCGCCGATACCCTGCAACACTCTGCAATGCTCTGCAACCCCCGCCGATACCCTGCAACACTCTGCAATGCTCTGCAACACCCGCCAATACCCTGCAACACCCTGCAATGCTCTGCAACACCCGCCAATACCCTGCAATGCTCTGCAACGCATTACTCTGCAACACCATGCTCTGAGATACCCAGCCATAGTCGGTGATACCCTGCAATACCCAGCCATAGACATCTCCCGCCGCCCTCCGCCCTCCGGTGCTTCTACCGAATCGCTAATACGATCAAAGCCAGAATCTTTTTTTTTTTTCAGGCTTCCCAGCTTAGAGGTGAGATGTGGGTCTTATTGACCCCACATCTCACTGTAAAGAGGACCTGTCATGCCATATTCCTATTACAAGGGATGTTTACATTCCTTGTAATAGGAATAAAAGTGATCAAAAAAATTATTTTTGGGGAAAAAAATGTCAAACTAAAATAAATAAAGTAAAATGAACAATAAAAAAAAATGTTTTTTTTAAAGCGCCCCTGTCCTCATGTGCTCGCATGCAGAAGCGAACGCATGCGTAAGTCCCGCCCACATATGAAAACGGTGTTCAAACCACACATGTGAGGTATCGCTGCGAACGTTAGAGCGAGAGAAATAATTCTAGCCCTAGACCTCCTCTGTAACTCAAAACATATAACCAGTAAAAAAAATGTAAATCGTCGCCTATGGGGATTTTTAAGTAGCCGCCATTCCACGAGCGTGTGCAATTTTGAAGAGTGACATATTAGGTATCTATTTACTCAGCGTAACTTCATCTTTCACATTATGCAAAAATTGGTCTAACTTTACTGTGTTTTTTTTTTTTTAAGCACAAAACTGTTTTTTTTCCAAAAAAAAGCATTCGAAAAATTACTGCGCAAATACCGTGCGAGATAAAAAGTTGCAAAGACCACCATTGTATTCTCCAGGGTGTTTGCTAAAAAAACATATATAATGTTTTGGAGTTCTATGTAATTTTCTAGCAAATAAATGATGATTTTTACATGTAGGAGAGAAATGTCAGAATTGTCCTGGGTGCTCCAGAACGCCTGATGGCGCTCCATGCATGTTGGGCCTCTGTATGTGGCCACGCTGTGTAAAAGTCTCACACATGTGGTATCACCATACTCGGGAGTAATAGCAGAATGTGTTTTGGGGTGTAATTTGTGGTATGCATATGCTGTGTGTGAGAAATAACCTGATAATATGACAATTTTGTGAAAAAAAAAAAAAAGTAAAAAGAATCTTGATTTTGCAAAGAATTGTGGGAAAAAATGACAACTTCAAAAAACTCATCATGCCTCTTACTAAATACCTTGGAATGTCTTCTTTCCATAAAGGGGTCATTTGGGGGGTATTTGTACTTTTCTGGCATGTTGGGGTCTCAAGAATTGAAATAGGCCGTCAGTCCTTCAGGTGTGATCAATTTTCAGATATTGGCACCATAGCTTGTGGACTCTATAACTTTCACAAAGACCAAATAATATCCACCAATTTGTACTTATTTTTACCAAAGATATGTAGTAGTATAAATTTTGGCCAAAATTTATGAAGAAAAAATTACTAATCTGCTAAATTTTCTAACAGAAACAAAGAAAAATTTGTTTTTTTACAGAATTTTCGGTATTTTTTCTTTTATAGCACAAAAAATAAAAAACCCAGCGGTGATTAAATACCACCAAAAGAAAGCTCTATTTGTGTGAAAAAAAGGACAAAAATTTCATATAGGTCCAGTGTTGCATGACTGAGTAATTGTCATTCAAAATGCGAGAGCACCGAAAGCTGAAAATTGGTCTGGTTATTAAGGGTGTTTAAGTGCCCAGTGGTCAAGTGGTTAAAGTATGCTTGCCAACGAGCTGCATGGCAGGTCAACATATGTCTGGTCAAGCATGTGGTGTCCAAGCGGCTGACGTTTTGGCCACGCGAGATACGCTTGAGACATATGTTGCAAATAGCAGCGGTGCGACCTGATGCACTCGTTTCAAAAAAGGCCCACACCAAAGAACTTTTGGAATAACGCGCAGAGGCAGCGCCCTGCACAGGCGGAGCTCTGCGGTGTGATTCAGTCGGTGTTTTGCCCCTAAGCTGGCCCCCAGAGGGCATCCTGCCTCGTTGGAGATGTGCCTCCTCCTCCTCTTCCTCCTCTCTCCTATCACGTGGAGTCAGAGACCTTATCATCCCCTACCTCTTCATCACTGGAGCAAACCTGGCAGTATGCTGCAGCTTGTGGAACATGACTGTCAGATTGCTGTCCTTCTTGAGCATCCCTTCTCTCTGGGCTCACGCTACTGCCTTCCTCTAGCTGGGTATCATCATCAGAGCCTTAAAAACACTGGGCATCCTCCTGGAGCATGTACACAACACTGTGCTCAAACAGTTCGGGAGACTCCTCAGGAGGACATGGTGGGTCTAGGAAAGGAGTCACTGATGACATTGAGAGGAGGGAAGAGGATGCATTGGCAGCTGCTTTGCTAGTACCCTGAGCCTGGGTGAGAGAGGATGAGGAGGATGAGGAGGGCTTGGTCATCCACTCTACCAAGTCTTCGGCATGATGCGGCTCAACAGGTCCAGCTGCCGAAAATAAAGACAAGCGTGTCCCATGGCCACGTGCTGATGATGACGATGCACCGTGTCCACGACCAGCACTGTTGTCTCTAGACACAGAGCCTGCTTGCCCTCTTTTATTGGCTCGTGCCTGTCTGCCTCTTCCTGTTGGCCTTCCAGACATGGTGATGGCCTGCAGGGAGATGGGAAAACCAGCAATTGGGTAGCAGTTTAACTCCTGCAGATGTCTGTATTAGAGAACACCAGCAATAAAGGGTAGCTACAGGTGTATACTGTGCTGGAGGCACACAACACCCACTTTTGCAGATGCCTGTATTAGAGAACACCAGTAATAAAGGGTAGATACAGGTGTATAATGTGCTGGAGGCACACAACACCCACTTTAACTCCTGCAGATGCACAAGAAAAGAACACACTGTCCCTGCCTATCCTTCTCTCCCTGCACGCCGGAACACACTACACAAGGCCGCCTCGCAGACGGCCTTATATAGTGTGGGGCATGTACTAAACTCCCTGAGCCATAATTGGCCACAGGCACCCTGCCTGTGGCCAATTATGGCTCTCCTCACTGCCAGCTCTGTGATTGGCCAAGCATGCGGGGTCACAGTGCATTCTTGGCCAATCATGAGCCAGCAATGCACTGCGATGGCGCAGTGCATTGTGGAGCGTGAGCTCCACACGAATTTGGCGCGAACTGCCCATAACTTTCGTAATTCACCGAACGGGCGAACAGCCGGAGACATGTGTTCGACTCAAACACCAAGCTCATCCCTAGGCGCCGTTCACTTAAATGGGTCTTGTTCAGCGTGGGGGGGGGTGTTTAATTGTTCATGGGCTTTGCATTTTAGCAAAAATATATTGTGATATCTTATCATATCCTGTGATTTCTATCAGCAGCCCCGTTTGATTCAACCTTTCCAGGAGATTTCACAGTCGGTATCTTTGTGCTTATTTTTCCTTGATGGGAAGAGTTGGAGTATCTTAATAAGGAGTTAAATGACTGAATATTATTATCAGGGTTGGTCTTGGCATTATGGAAGCAGTAAATGTTAGAGTTAGTGTTAGGATTACAGGAAGGAGTAGTATAATGGGTACTGGGGGTATAAGGGGTACTGTAAAGGTTAGTGTTAGGGTTATAGGGAATAGTGATGGACGAACTTCCGACGGGACGTTTCGCGAATGCGGACCGCGAACGCGGCCGATAGTTTGCGAACCGTAACGTTCGCGGCGGGCCCCATTGACTTCAATGGGAGGTGAACTTCGCAAACCTACAGGTCAAATTTGCAGCCACAAAATAATTAATAGCTGTGCAAACATAGTCTCACCACATGGCCAATGACATAACACATGTATGAGGTGAATCTGGGATCGACAACTACAAGCATTCTTTTTTTATATGGGAAATTGTTGTGACAATTCAGGAATGTGGAGCGCATGAAGGCAATGGAGGAGAGGGAAGGTCAGGGACCAGGGTAGGCAAAGAAGAGGGTGCAGGAGATGATCACCAGCAGCGTGACATACAGCAACGATACCTGCACCGTGATAAAGTCATCTGACACCAGCACCGTGATAGAGTCATCTGACACCAGCACCGTGATAGAGAGCACTGACATCAGCAGCGTGATATACAGCAATGACACCTGCACCGTGATATACAGCACTGACAGCAGCACCGTGATAGAGAGCACTGACATCAGCAGCGTGACATAAAGCACTAACACCAGCACCGTGATATACAGCACTGACAGCAGCACCATGATAGAGAGCACTGACATCAGCAGCGTGACATAAAGCACTAACACCAGCACCAGGAAATACAGCACTGACAACAGCACCGTGATAGAGAGCACTGACATCAGCAGCGTGACATACAGCAATGACACCTGCACCGTGATAGAGTCATCTGACAACAGCACCATGATAGAGAGCACTGACATCAGCAGCGTGACATAAAGCACTAACACCAGCACCGTGAAATACAGCACTGACAGCAGCACCGTGATAGAGAGCACTGACATCAGCGGTGTGACATAAAGCACTAACACCTGCACCGCGATAGAGTGATCTGACAACAGCACCGTGATAGAGAGCACTGACATCAGCAGCGTGACATAAAGCACTAACACCAGCTCTGTGATATACAGCACTGACAGCAGCACCATGACAGAGAGTACTGACATCAGCACCGTGATATACATCACTGACACTTGCACCGTAAGCAGCCCCAGGAGGAAGTCAGCATAGCACAGGGATGGTGGGAGCCCCTCATAATGAGCATAGCAAAGGGATGGTGGGAGCCCCTCATAATGAGCATAGCACAGGGATGGTGTGAGCCCCTCATAATAAGCAGCCCCAGGAGGATGTCAGCATAGCACAGGGATGGTGGGAGCCCCTCATAATAAGCAGCCCCAGGAGGATGTCAGCATAGCACAGGGATGGTGAGAGCCCCTCATAATAAGCAGCCCCAGGAGGAAGTCAGCACAGGGATGGTGGGAGCCCCTCATAATAAGCAGCCCCAGGAGGAAGTCAGCACAGCACAGGGATGGTGGGAGCCCCTCATAATAAGCAGCCCCAGGAGGAAGTCAGCACAGCACAGGGATGGTGGGAGCCCCTCATAATGAGCATAGGACAGGGATGGTGGGAGCCCCTCATAATATGCACAGCAGAGGTACAGCCCCAGGAGGATGTCAGCACAGCACAGGGATGGTGGCAGCCCCTCATAATAAGCAGCCCCAGTAGAAATATGACACCGCTCAACCTCTTCAAAGAGGTGGGTACGGGCATATAGTACGGTGTGCTTTTTTTGGACAAGGAAGTGAGCCAAATGAAGAAAGAAGGTCTCTGTGCTCGATTAAAAAAATTGTTTATAGACATATACATGGTCTACTGGTCACATGTGTTGAATTCCTCCGAGATCCATGCCTCATTCATTTTTAGAAATGTGAGGTAGTTAACACTGTCGTGAGCTAGGCGAGTACGCTTATCGGTCACGATCCCCCCTGCTGCGCTGAATGTCCTTTCGGACAGGACACTGGATGAGGGGCAAGCCAACAGTTCAATTGCAAATTGGGCAAGCTCTGGCCAGAGGTCAAGCCTGCCCACCCAGTAGTCCAGGGGTTCAACACTCCTCAGAGCGTCCACATCGGCCGTTAACCCGATGTAGTCGGACACCTGACGGTCTAGGCGTTCCCTGATGCTGGATCCGGATGACACCTGTCGATGGGTCGGCTGAAAGAATGACCTCATATCCGAAGTCACCAACACATCTTCAAACCGGCCTCTTCTTGCAGGCGCTGTTGGATTGACACCCGCAACTCCTTCTCCGGGAGTGGGAATTGCTCCTCTGCCAGCGCAGGCAAAAGCAAAATGCAGCATTTCTCGAAGCAAGGCCTGGAAGTGCTCCATTCTGACAGCCCTCTGTGACGGTGGTAACATTTCTGCCATTTTGTGTTTGTACCGGGAGTCTAAGTACGTTGCCACCCAGTACTGGTCCTTGACCCTTATGCTTTTTATACGGGGGTCCCGATTAAAACACTGGAGTATGAAGGCCCCCATTTGCACTAAAGTGAAAGCGGTGTGGTGGCCTGGCTCCTGCTCATCATCCAGGATAATGTCGTCCTCTTCATTCTCCTCTCCCCATCCACGCACAACAGGGATCCCAGAAAGGTTTAAAGCATGCTCTTCTTGCTCCTCCTCATCCGTCCTGGCACCATCCTCCTCTGACTCCTCTTCAGACTCCTGTTGTTGACTTGTCTGATAGAGTAGCCCCCCTGGGAATTCATCCAGCATTGCGACTTCCTCATCTTCCTGCTCCTGCTCCTCCATGGCTTGATCAATGACATGACGCAATGCACGCTCCATAAAGAAGGCATAAGGTACCATGTCACTGATGGCGCCATGGCTGCGACTGACCAGTTTGGTGATCTCCTCAAATGGGCGCAGAAGTCTGCATGCGTCGCGCATGAGCAGCCACTGGCGCGGTGAAAAAAAAAACAGCTCCCCAGAACCTGTTCTGCCGCAGAGTTCATACAGGTAGACGTTAACTGCACATTTCTGCTGGAGCAGCCTATCAAGCATATAGAAGGTTGAGTTCCATCGCGTCGGGCAATCACAAATAAGACGTCTGACCGGCAGATTGTGTCGCCGCTGAATGTCAGCAAGGTGAGCCATGGCCGTGTAAGATCTTCTGAAATGGGCCGAGATTTTCCTTGCCTGCCGCAAGATGTCCTGGACCCCAGGGTATTTGACAACGAATCGCTGCACGACCAAGTTTAAGACGTGTGCCATGCATGGCATGTGCGTGATTTGGCCCTGTTTCAATGCGCTAAGCAGATTGGCACCGTTGTCACACACCACTTTACCAACTGTCAAATTGAGCGGTGTTAGCCACTAATCTGCCTGTGAACGCAAAGCTGAAAGGAGTGCCGGGCCAGTGTGGTTCTTGGCTTCCAGGCACAACAGACGCAGCACGGCATGGCAACGTCTCACCTGGCATGTCGAATAGGTTCTGGGGAGCTTGGGAGGTGCAGCGGAAGAGACGCTAGCAGCGGAAAAGGAGGAGGCAGCTGAGGAGGAGAGGGAGGAGGATGGAGTAGAAGGAGGAGGAGAAGAAGAGTCAGGCCTGCATGCAATCCGTGGCGGTAAAACCAAATCTACACGGGTGCCACGGGTTACATGCTTGACGGCCATCAGAAGGTTCACCCAGTGGGCAGTAAAAGTGATATACCTTCCCTGCCCGTGTTTGCTAGACCACGTGTCTGTGGTCAGATGTATCTTGGCACCGACACTGTGTGCCAGAGATGCATTCACTTGCCGCTGAACATGGCCATATAGCTCTGAGATGCCCTTCTGTGAGAAATACTTCCTTCCTGGGACCTTCCATTGTGGTGTTCCAATGGCCACAAATTTGCGAAAGGCCTCCGAGTCCACCAGTTTATATGGCAGTAGTTGGTGGGCTATGAGTTCTGACAAGCCAGCCGTCAATCGTTGGGCAAGAGGGTTATCCGGCGTCATCATTTTTTTTTACGCTCGAACATTAGGCCCACGGAAGCCTGCCTTTTTGCAGAAAAACGTGAGATTGGCATGATGGAAGGTGGAGTGGAGGACAATTGTGAGGAGAGAGGAGAAGGAGAAGTAGAAGACGAGGCTGGACGGTGAGAGCCTGCAGTGTGGCTTTGTGTGTTCCGTTGCTCCCACTCGGCTCGGTGATGGCTGCTCATGTGCCTTCTTAAGGCGGTCGTCCCTAGGTGAGTGTTGGGCTTACCGCGACTAATGCGTTGACTGCAAAGATTGCAGATGGCAACGCTATTGTCAGCAGCGGACACGTTAAAAAAAGCCCACACTGCGGAGCCATATGCCGGTGTCCTGGGAGCGCCAGATGTGACCGTACATGGTCGATGACTCGCTCCTGATACATTTGCAGTCTGCTTTGTCCCTCCTGTGCAATGTAAGTTATTCCTGCTTCTCCTCCCTAGCTGCTGGTCCATATCTCCCTCTGAACTCCCCTCCTCTTCCTCTCTTGTGGGCACCCACGTGACATCACTAGACACGTCATCATCAACGTCACCTTCATCACCCCTATAAGTAGAGATCTCGGAGTAGGCAGCAACACCGGGGGCCAACCTCCTCCTTGGGCTGAACTGGGTACTGTCGTCAGACTGCTGAGTAGCGGTTGTTGCTACCTCCTCTTCCTGATCCAATACCAAGAGTGGCTGCGCATCAGAAATGTCTTGATATAGATCAGAAAATAATTCCTGTGACTCAAGCGGAAGGTATGTGGTAGTGGTGGTGTTGGTGGTGGTAGTGTCTTTGGGGGTGCACATAGCAGAGAGTGAAGAAGAGGGTGCAAATCGAGAGGATGAGGAGGGTGCAGAAGAGTAAGGCTGAGTGAGCCACTCAATCAAGTCTGGTGCGTCCTTTAAATGAATTGAACGCACCTTCTGCAACTTCCCACTTTGGCTCAAGCCTGTTGCTCCTGACCTACCCCTACCACCCCTGTGGAAGGGCCTGCCTCTTCCTCTGTCTGTCATTTTTTAAATGACCCTGTGACAAAACTCTCAGTCCCTATACCGATGAAGGACTGCTGCAGTATAGGACAGCGGTCAGCAGCAGTAGTGCACCTCAACCCTATGTATTGTGGACCTATACCAGTCCTTATAGAATAGCAGACTGTACCTCACTCAACCCTATGTACTGTAGAACCCTAGACAGACCAAGTTACCAGTCCTTATAAGGACCTTTGTGGAACAAGTAGGTTGTGAGTGATTAGCAGACTGTACGTCAGTCCCTATACCGATGAAGGACTGCTGCAGTATAGGGCAGCGGTCAGCAGTAGTGCACCTCAACCCTATGTATTGTGGACCTATACCAGTTCTTATAGAATGGCAGACTGTACCTCACTCAACCCTATGTACTGTAGTACCCTATACCTTACCAGTCCTTATAAGGACCTTTGTGGAACAAGTTGGTTGTGTGTGACTGATTAGCAGACTGTACGTCAGTCCCTATACCGATGAAGGACTGCTGCAGTATAGGGCAGCGGTCAGCAGTAGTGCGCCTCAACCCTATGTATTGTGGACCTATACCAGTCCTTATAGAATGGCAGACTATACCTCACTCAACCCTATGTACTGTAGAACCCTAGACAGACCAAGTTACCAGTCCTTATAAGGACCTTTGTGGAACAAGTAGGTTGTGACTGATTAGCAGACTGTACGTCAGTCCCTATACCGATGAAGGACTGCTGCAGTATAGGGCAGCTGTCAGCAGTAGTGCACCCCAACCCTATGTATTGTGGACCTATACCAGTCCTTATAGAATGGCAAACTGTACCTCACTCAACCCTATGTACTGTAGTACCCTATACCTTACCAGTCCTTATAAGGACCTTTGTGGAACAAGTTGGTTGTGAGTGATTAGCAGACTGTACGTGAGTCCCTATACCGATGAAGGACTGCTGCAGTATAGGGCAGCGGTCAGCAGTAGTGCACCTCAACCCTATGTATTGTGGACCTATTCCAGTCCTTATAGAATGGCAGACTGTACCTCACTCAACCCTATGTACTGTAGAACCCTAGACAGACCAAGTTACCAGTCCTTATAAGGACCTTTGTGGAACAAGTAGGTTGTGAGTGATTAGCAGACTGTACGTGAGTCCCTATACCGATGAAGGACTGCTGCAGTATAGGGCAGCGGTCAGCAGTAGTGCACCTCAACCCTATGTATTGTGGACCTATACCAGTCCTTATAGAATGGCAGACTGTACCTCACTCAACCCTATGTACTGTAGTACCCTATACCTTACCAGTCCTTATAAGGACCTTTGTGGAACAAGTAGGTTGTGACTGATTAGCAGACTGTACGTCAGTCCCTATACCGATGAAGGACTGCTGCAGTATAGGGCAGCTGTCAGCAGTAGTGCACCCCAACCCTATGTATTGTGGACCTATACCAGTCCTTATAGAATGGCAGACTGTACCTCACTCAACCCTATGTACTGTAGTACCCTATACCTTACCAGTCCTTATAAGGACCTTTGTGGAACAAGTTGGTTGTGAGTGATTAGCAGACTGTACGTGAGTCCCTATACCGATGAAGGACTGCTGCAGTATAGGGCAGCGGTCAGCAGTAGTGCACCTCAACCCTATGTATTGTGGACCTATTCCAGTCCTTATAGAATGGCAGACTGTACCTCACTCAACCCTATGTACTGTAGAACCCTAGACAGTCCAAGTTACAAGTCCTTATAAGGACCTTTGTGGAACAAGTAGGTTGTGAGTGATTAGCAGTCTGTACATCAGTCCCTATACCGATGAAGGACTGCTGCAGTATAGAGCAGCGGTCAGCAGTAGTGCACCTCAACCCTATGTATTGTGGACCTATACCAGTCCTTATAGAATAGCAGACTGTACCTCACTCAACCCTATGTACTATAGCACCCTACACCAGATTATTACCAGTCCTTATAAAGGACCTTTGTGGAACAAGTAGGTTGTGACTGATTAGCAGACTGCAGCAGAAGGGCAACAGTCAAGTATAATATTTTTTCTATATTTGGAAGAAAGAATATTATACGTGTACAAGCCTATTACCATACCACTGATACCAGTCCTGAAAATAACCTTTGTGGACCTCATATAGTAATAGCTACTGATTAAACTGACCCTCACTGCCTCACACACAGCTTCCTGCCTGTCCCTATATAAACTGACAAAACAGAGGCTTCTGGAACAATAACTGGAATAGCACTTTTGTGGACCTGATAGTAACAGCTAATGACTAAACTGACTGTCCCTGCAGCACACAGCGTCCTGTCCCTTTCTCTAAACTGACAAAAGACACTCAGGCTTCTGCAACAATCAGTAGCACAGCAAACCTATATACACCTAACACCTATACCAGTCCTGAAAAGAACTTTTGTGTACCAAATAGCTAGCGATTTGGGTCACTGCAATCTCTCCCTGCTCCACACAGCAACCTCTCCCTATAGTGACAGAAGAAAGAATGTAAAATGGCCGCCGGATCGGGTGTATTTA
This sequence comes from Lithobates pipiens, assembly GCF_037356315.1. Lineage (NCBI taxonomy): Eukaryota > Metazoa > Chordata > Amphibia > Anura > Ranidae > Lithobates > Lithobates pipiens. The sequence continues at coordinate 228,082,042 of NW_027507788.1, forward strand.
TAAGTTAGGGGGAATGTCCAAGTGTCCATGTGCTGTAATGTCTCAATCGGCTGTCCTGTACCCCATGATGGATGTGTCATCATAGGTCAAAGTTCTTTTACACAGTAAAAACACGGAAGTCCGCCGGGCGAACGGCGGCAATAGTCCGTCGATCGGGCGAAACGCGAACAGCCAAAATTCGCCGCGAAACGACCGCCGGGCGAACCGTTCGGCCATCACTAATAGGGAAGTCCAGTGTTGGGATTACAGTGAGGAATAGTGTAAGGAATACTGAGGTTGGTGTGAGACTTACAGGGACTTTTAATGTGAAAATGTCTTGGGGTTACAGGGAGATTAGGACTAAGATTATATAGTGGGTTAGTGTAATACGGTGTACACACTATCAGATTGTCCGGCGTACTTAGTCCGCCGAAACGCATTTCAGCGGACAATTCGATCGTGTGTGGGCTTCAGTGGACTTTTCCAGCGCAAAGTCCGGCGGACTAAGAAAGTATTTTTGCACTCCAATCTTCCAGTCGGACTTGGGTTTCAGCGGACAATACGTTCGTCAGTATGCTAGTATGGCGGACTAAGAATGACGCATGCTCAGAAGCAAGTACGAGAAAGGAAGCTATTTGCTACTGGCTATTGAATTTCCTTTTTCTAGTTCCGTCGTACGTGCTGTACGTCATCGCGCTAGCAAACGCCGGACTTTCTGTGTGACCGTGTGTGGCCAAGTCCCTTCGGTAGAAAGTCTGCCGGATTATCCGTCGGATTGTATGTCGGACTAGGTACGCCAGACAATTCGATCGTGTGTACGCGGCATTAGGATGCATAAGGTATAGGGTTCTAAAGGATTTTGTGTAAGCCCTTGTACACACTGTCCGACGGAAAATGTCTGATCGGACCATGTTGTCGGATAATCCGACCGTGTGTGGGCTCCATCGGACTGTTTCCATCGGAAATATCCGACCGACAAAGTTTTAGAGCTGGGCTATAAAATTTTCTGACAACATGATCCGATTGGACTTTGTCCGATCGTTTGTAGAGAATTCCGATCGGACAAAGTGCCACGCATGCTCAGATCACATTCCTAGACCAAAGCTATTGGCTACTAGCCTGAATGCAGTCCCGTCGTAACGTACAAACGTCATCACATTCCGAACGATCGGATTTTCCGACAACTTTTTCCGACTGTGTGTATGCAACACAAGTTTCGGACAAAATCCATCGGACAAAATCCGATGGATTTGGTTGTCGGAATGTCCAACCGTGTGTACAAGGGCTTAGAGTTATGGGAAGGTTTAGTGTATGGGTTGAATAGGAGTTAGTGTTAGGATTATAGGGAGGGTTAGTATTGATTTTTCTAACACTAACTCCTATTCAACCCCAATACTAAACCTTCCCATAACCTTAACACTAACTCCCTTAGAAAAATCAATACTAACCCTCCCCTATAATCTTAAGGGAGTTAGTGTTAAGGTTATGGGAAGGTTTAGTATTAGGGGCTCGGCTACATCAAGTGTAGTATCTGTTCTTATCATTTGCCAAAGGAGGCGCTGTTCCATCCCTATAGAGAGGGTTTGGTCAGCACTCTCCAATGGCGTAATTAGCACCTGGAAGGACGGTTTCGGTAGGGGTCACGATGGACACTGGGGGCCGATGCATGATCGAGGCTGAGCCGTCTGGAAGTGTGCTCCTGGTGAGGATGGGTGTTGCTATTGGTCTGACCCAGAGGGTCGGGTACCTGACCTTCTGGTCTGGATTGGGGTAGTTCTAGCCCCGGACAGATTTTCGGGAGAACACCGGCTCCTCTCTAGCTGTGGGGGAGGAGCGGTTAGTACTTCCCGAATGTAATTAGGTAGGAGTGATGGGAGTGACGGTGGAGCCTGATGGCAAAGGGCTCTCACCAAGCTTCATGAACTTCATGCCTTCCTACCTGGGGTGGGGGCTGCTGTGGTCCAGACCGTTGGTCAGGGCGGTCTTGAAAGCCTTTGGAGTATGTGCCCCCTGGAGTGGCAGTCCAGGGGTCCCTAAAGGTCACTGTGAGTGAGGGTCACATTGATTTTGGGCACCACGGTCACTGCACCATATAGCACGCTTTTTTAGCATCTGCCTTTTGGCTGAGACCAGAGGAATTTTTTAATCCTGGCCAGAGGGCCTGGTCATTGTTTTACACAAGTCAGCCAGGCCAGAGTACAATAACCAGATCGGGTAGTCAGCCAGGCCAGAAGTCAGGGATCCAAGTAGAGCAACAGCAAGCAGGATAAGAAGCCAGAAGGGATATCAGCAAAGCCAGTCTTTTATTTTTTTCTTTGTTTCTTTTTTTTTTTGCCACCTCACCTTTTGGGAGACTTAATTCAACTCTTATGTTCATCTTAGTCTCAACCCGATTCAACATCATCGTAGCAAAAATATATCTGTTGAGTGTGGTATTTTCTCTCTTTTATTTTGCCCCTTGGGCAGCAGAATAAACATTTCACCGTATACAATGTTACTAAATAATATCCCGTCTAGCCCATCTCCCCACCCGCTACCCGCCCTCATCCAATATCAAAAATCCTACCCTTTTGGCCCTGGATCATGTTATGCATCCACCATCCTTTCGGCATATCTCACTGATTGCTTATATTTTTTCCCAATCTTTCCATCTTGTTACAAACCCCACTTCACCTATTTCTCCACTGAACTTTAAATACTCTAAGTTGTAAATATTTATTTATGTTGCAGAACCAACTTTTCAAAGAGGGACTTTTGGGGTTTTTCCACATCCGAGGAATTAAACTCTTTGCTGCATTTAAAAAGCAAGGTAAAAGTGTTTACTTGTATTGTTTAACGGCCCCCCACCCTATGTGAATGAGTATGGGGTACCCATTCACCTGTGAAAAAAAGTAAAAAAAAACACAACCCGCAAGGGTTAAAATAGTTTATTGCACGGGGGTCTTCTTCCGTCTTCGGGGGTCTTCTCGCCGGACTCCTCCGCTATCTTCTGCTCTTTTGCTAGCTCTTTCACTAGCGGAGGAGCCCGGCTTTCTTCTTCGCCGCCCTCGTCTTCCGACTTCGGGGGTCTTGTCCCCCTCTTTGGGGGTCTTGTCCCCCTCTTCGGTTCTTCCCTGCCCGCAGACCCTGACAACCAACGGCCAGGGTTGTCGGGAAGAGGCCCTTGTCCTCATCAACATGGGGAAAAGGTGCTTTGGGGTGGCGGGGCCGCGCGGCCCCCCCTTCCCCAAGGCACCCCCCCATGTTGAGGGCACATGGCCTGGTACGGCTCAGGGGGGGGGGGGGCGCTCGCTCATCCCCACCCCCTTTCCTCGGTTATTAATATTACCTCTTTCCAGAATCCTCTAATTTTGGGGCACGTCCACCATATATGGATCATGGATCCTATTTCTGAACATCCTCACCAACATAAATTAGAAGCTTCTCTTTGAAAGTGGCTGTGCTTTGTCTGGGGTTAAATACCACCGAGCCATACATTTAGAATTCATTTACAAAACACTACAATTTGGTGAAATTGCATGCGGCATCCTTAGTATTTTATGCACTTCTGCCTCTGTGCTGCCGGTCCCAATCTCTTCATCCCATTTTTTTTTATATATGGGGGTGGCTCCGATATAGAGAGTTTTCCCAAAGTGTTTTAGCTGTGTGCACCTCCACCAATTTATATCTGAGGCCGCGTACACACGCGCGGACTGTTTGCCCAACCTTGTCCGTCAAACAGTTTCGGCAAACAGTCCGCTCAAAATTTGCATGAGCGGACTTGCCCACACACGAGCGGACTGTTTCAGCGAACTGTTTGCCAAACAGTTCGCTCAACTTTTGAAATGAACGGACTCGCCCACGTAAAGAGGAGGCAAATCCGCCCATTTCGAGCGCGTGTACAGGTAGGCGGGGCCCGCGAAGGAGACGTCGCGGGCTCCGCCACCTGGAATGGGCTTAAAGGGGAACCCCAACGCCGAAAAAAATCGGCGTGGGGGTTCCCCCAAAGTCCACACCAGACCCTTGTCCGAGCACGCTACCCGGCCGGCCAGGAAAGGAGGGCGAGCGAGCGCGCCCCCCCTCCTGAGCCGTACCAGGCCGCGTGCCCTCAACATGGGGGGGGGGGGGTGCCTTGGGGAAGGGGGGGCCGCGCGGCCCCCCCACCCCAAAGCACCTTGTCCCCATGTTGATGAGGACAAGGGCCTCTTCCCGACAACCCTGGCCGTTGGTTGTCGGGGTCTGCGGGCGGGGGGCTTATCGGAATCCGGGAGCCCCCTTTAAGGGGGCCCCCGGATACCGGCCCCCCACCCTATGTGAATGAGTATGGGGTACAATGTACCCCTACCCATTCACCTGTGAAATAAAGTACAAAAAAAAAACACAACACAGGGAAAAAATATTTTATTGCACAGCTCCGGGGGTCTTCCGTCTTCGGGGGTCTTCTCGCCGGACTCCTCCGCTATCTGTGTGTAGCTCTTTTACTAGCGGAGGAGTCCGGCTTTCTTCCTCCTCGCCGCCGGCCTCTTCTCCCGACTTCGGGGGTCTTGTCCCCCTCTTCGGTTCTTCTGCCGGGCCACCGCGCCTTCTTGTAGCTCTTTTACAGGCGGTGGCCCGGTCTTCTGTCGCCGCTGCCTTCCGTTCTTCTGTCGCCGCCTTCGGTTCTTCTGCCGGGCCACCGCGCCTTCTTGTAGCTCTTTTACAGGCGGTGGCCCGGTCTTCTGTCGCCGCTGTCGTCGCCGCCGCCGCCGCCTTCCGTTCTTGTTCTTCTTCTTGTTGTTCTTCTTCTTCTCCTGGAGATGTTGACTCGACGAGCTCTCCGGCCGGAATGCCAGGGACACGCTCCGCTGCCACTTATATAGTGACAATGGGGCGGTGTCACATGGTATATGTCACATGGGTTGGTCACATGGTGACCCCGCCCCCTTACGATGTCATAGTCCCCATGTGACATCAACCCATGTGACCAACCCATGTGACATATACCATGTGACACCGCCCCATTGTCACTATATAAGTGACCGCACAGCGCGGCTCTGGCATTCCGGCCGGAGAGCTCGTCGAGTCAACATCTCCAGGAGAAGAAGAAGAAGAACAAGAAGAAGAACAAGAACGGAAGGCGGCGGCGGCGGCGACGACAGCGGCGACAGAAGACCGGGCCACCGCCTGTAAAAGAGCTACAAGAAGGCGCGGTGGCCCGGCAGAAGAACCGAAGGCGGCGACAGAAGAACGGAAGGCAGCGGCGACAGAAGACCGGGCCACCGCCTGTAAAAGAGCTACAAGAAGGCGCGGTGGCCCGGCAGAAGAACCGAAGAGGGGGACAAGACCCCCGAAGTCGGGAGAAGAGGCCGGCGGCGGGGAGGAAGAAAGCCGGACTCCTCCGCTAGTAAAAGAGCTACACACAGATAGCGGAGGAGTCCGGCGAGAAGACCCCCGAAGACGGAAGACCCCCGGAGCTGTGCAATAAAATATTTTTTCCCTGTGTTGTGTTTTTTTTTGTACTTTATTTCACAGGTGAATGGGTAGGGGTACATTGTACCCCATACTCATTCACATAGGGTGGGGGGCCGGTATCCGGGGGCCCCCTTAAAGGGGGCTCCCAGATTCCGATAAGCCCCCCGCCCGCAGACCCCGACAACCAACGGCCAGGGTTGTCGGGAAGAGGCCCTTGTCCTCATCAACATGGGGACAAGGTGCTTTGGGGTGGGGGGGCCGCGCGGCCCCCCCTTCCCCAAGGCACCCCCCCCCATGTTGAGGGCACGCGGCCTGGTACGGCTCAGGAGGGGGGGCGCGCTCGCTCGCCCTCCTTTCCTGGCCGGCCGGGTAGCGTGCTCGGACAAGGGTCTGGTGTGGACTTTGGGGGAACCCCCACGCCAATTTTTTTCGGCGTTGGGGTTCCCCTTTAAGCCCATTCCAGGCGGCGGAGCCCGCAACGTCTCCTTCGCGGGCCCCGCCTACCTGTACACGCGCTCGAAATGGGCGGACTTTCCGAGCGGGAACAGTTTGCTCATTTCGAAAGTAGCCTACACACGGGCGGACTGTTTGCTCAAACACAGTTTCAGCGGACAGTTTTTCGGAATTTCCGAAAGACTTTGTCCGTCCAACTGTCCGCTGAAACTGTCCGCTGAAAGCCCACACACGGGCGGACTGTCCGCCCAAACACTGTTCAGCGGACAAGGTTGGGCGAACAGTCCGCCCGTGTGTACGCGGCCTAACACCTCGTGTTTACTCCTGAGCTCCTGAAAAGTGCGTATTTTACCGTTACTTATGATGTCTTTTAATTGTGCATCCTTATTCCTAAACCACCCTCCCTGGGAACGTTCTTTCCCCGGTGTGAAGTAAGCCAGTCTTAAACCAGAACAGCAGGAGATGGTTTCTTGTGATGTGACCAAGGCGAAGGCAGAGATGAAGTGAGCTGGACAGCTTTAAGTAGGCAGGTCAGACGAGCATCATCAGGAACAGCTGGTAACTGTGGAGAGAGAATAGAGCTGGCAAATAGCCGACAGCTGAGCGGCCAGCCCAGAGAAGGAAGGGCTAAGCCAGCCCTGACATTTATATACTGAATAATATTATTTATAGGGATGGACCTGATACCGGTAATATAGGAAAATAACTTCGGAGTGGGAGAAGTAAGAAATAAACCTAAAATTCTATTAGATTTGTACAAATAAAAAAATTCCTGTAATAACTTTCAGTTTTAACCACTTCAATACTGGGGGGGGGGGGGGGCACTTATACACCTTCCTGCCCAGGACAATTTTCAGCTTTCAGCGCTGTCGCACTTTGAATGACAATTGCGCGGTCATGCTACACTGTACACAAACTACATTTGTATCATTTTGTTCCCACAAATAGAGTTTCTTTTGGTGGTATTTGATCCCCTCTGCGGTTTTTATTTTTTGCGAAACAAATAAAAAAAGACCGAAAATTTTGAAAAAAAATAACAGTTTTGGTTTTGTTTCTGTTATAAAATTTTGTAAATAAGTAAATTTCCTCTTTCGCTGATGGGCACTGATATGGCGGCACTGACGGGCACTAATAAGGTGGCAATGATGAGGTGGCACCAATGAGTGGGCACTGACGATGGGCGCTGATATGCGGCACTGGTAGGCGGCACTGATGGGTGGCACTGATATGCAGCACTGATGGGCATTGATAGGGGGCACTGGTGGGCACTCATGAGTTTGCACAGGTGGGCACTGATGGGCACTGATAGGCGACACTGATGGGCACTGGAAGGATGAAAACATGGGTACTTATGGGTGGCACTGATAGGCGGCACTGCTGGGCACCGATGGGCATTGATACATGGCACTGATGGGCACTGATACACGGCACTGATATGAGGCACTGATGGGCATCCTTGGTGGCACTAGCAGTGGTAGGCATTGTCAGTGGGCACTGATTTGCAGCTGCCTGGGCATTGATTGGCAGCTGCCTGGGCACAGATGTACATTTCCCTGGGGGTCTGGGAGGGGCATACCTGGTGGTCCTGGGCGGCATTATGGTGGTCCTGGGTGAGATGCGAGGGGGGGCTGCGCTGATAATCGATCAGCACAGACCCCCCCATCGGCTCTCCTCTACTCTAGTCTGTCAGACGCGGGTGAGGAAAAGCCGATCACCGGCTCTTCCTATTTACATCGTGATCAGCCGGCCATGGCTGGACACGTGGTAAAGAGTCTCCGTCAGAGGCTCTTTACCTAGATCAGAGTTGCGGGGTGTCAGACTGGCAAACGACAACAATGATCACCACGATGCTGAATATCCTGAGGACGTCATATGACGCCCAGTCAGGATTTTGAATTTACTTTGCCGACGTCATTCTGCTATATGGCGGGTGGCAAGTGGTTAATCCGGAACACCTCCGCATTCATTATGCAATGGGGTTGATTTACTAAAGGCAAATAGACTGAGCACTCTGCAAGTACAGTCGCTCCAGAGCTTAGTAAATGTTGGGAAGTTTCACTTTGCAATGAATACCCAATCACATGCAAGGAAAAAAAATAAATAAAAAAAAATAAAAGCCTGTTTGCTTGCACATGATTGGATGATGGAAGTCGGCAGAGTTTCCCTTCATTTACTAAGCTCTGGAGCATTGCCCTTGCAGAGTGCTCAGTCTATTTGCCATTAGTAAATCCCCCCCCCCCCCCCCCAATGTATTTACACAACATGAAGTTTGGAGCCCCTGTAAACACACCTGGGGCCAGTGGAGAGTTCCTGAAGACAGAGGATTGTGTATTGTGTGATTGTGCGGTGTGTGGATCCGGTGTGTATGCAGCATTGGTGTACTGACCATTGTCTCCATTCTGTGTATTGCCTCTATGGAGGCCTCTATGCAGCGCCAATGTAATGCACATTTCTAGAGGCTGAGGAAAGGGACGCAATAGGGGTGCAAATTGTGAGCCGACAAAGAAAATAGACAATTTATGGAACAATTTGTTTCCTTTCATTACTAAAATGGAGCTTTTATTTGTAGCATTGAATGTCAGTTATAACGATACTGAGGCTCCGTTCACATCTCCGCGTATTGGGGGGGGGGGGGGGGGTGACAATCGTGGTAAAAACGCACAAATAGAATAGCGGGACGCCCATCGCCCCAAAAGAAGCTCCTGTGTTTCTTTTGGGGGCGACGGGTGTCCCGCGATTCCGTTTGCGTGTTTTTTAACCAACGCGATTGTCGCCCGACGAATCGCGTGAACATCGTGCTGCGTTCGAAGTGCTAATAAAATCAAACGGGCAGTGCCCCAGGGAACACACGGCACGACCTTGCGTTCCCTGGTGCACTGCCCATTTAATTTTATTAGCACTTCGAACGCAGCACGATGTTCACGCGATTTGTCAGGCGACAATTATGTTGGTTAAAAAACACGCAAACGGGAATCGCGGGACACCCGTTGCCCCAAAAGAGTTCGATTTGCCACTATTGTGAATTGCATTGAGAATGGCGGCGATTCCGCCTCGCAATTCGGGAACGCGGAGATGTAAACGGAGCCTGAATGACGACACAACAGCTTTCCATGTCGGGGGAGGGGGATCTGCGCTGGAATTTTTGACATAAAGGCGGGAGATTTACTAAAACTGGAGAGCGCAAAATCTGCTGCAGCTCTGCATAGAAACCAATCAGCTTCCAGGATTTAGCCTCCCTCCCCCCCGTTCACACCAGTGCGACTTCAGTTGCGACATGCGCTTTACAAAATGCTTCATTGTATATTGTTACTGCTATGTCATCATTTATACTGTTGTATATGGATCAAATAACATATATTCAGCTAATGCCGACCATCTATTGTAATTCTGATGGACGGCTACAAATGAAAGTTACAATGTATTCCTGGGAGAGATATATATACAGACCTTTCATGTATTATGTGGCCCTGCATGTCATTCCATAGATGGATCCATATGGGGGGTAATACACAACAACTGTAAATATACAAAATCTCATCCATCACAAAGATCTCCATCCAGACAATGGTGGGATCCCGGACACACAATATACAACGCTGAGTTCACTCACACAGCACACCGACACAACCTCCCCACCGGAGGGCGCTCCGCTGCAGGCTTGTGTCTATCTTCCTTTATAAAAGGTGAATGTGTTATGTTTTTTATATCGGTCTTTTAAAGAGAGTTGTAACCTACATAATATATTATATGACTACAGTATATATATATATATATATAAAAGCTTTGAAGTTTTTGCCTTTCTTAGGGCTATTTTAAAAAGTTGTAAATATATATAAATATATATATATATATATATATATATATATATATATCTGCGCCATGACACCAGCACAGGATATAAATGCATTTTACCACCTCCCGCCTGTGTATTGGCAAATGATGGGGGCAGGGCGGCTCTCTCATTCTGGGGCGATGTCATATGACGTTGAACCACCCTTGAGCACCTGCGGGGGGGTGCGCGGTGGTGCGATCGGTGGTGCGCTGTGTCCCTGGGATACCGATCTCAGTAAAGAGCCGATGAAGAGGCTAATCACATATAAACAAAGAAATTCCGGTTATCAGCATTCCTTTCCTCACACTGACATAGTGCTAGAAGAGGAGAGCCGATCAGCGGCATTTCCCCACAGGAGATTATCAGTGCAGCCCCAACAGTGCCCATCAGTGGTGCCAGTCAGTGCTGTCTTTTAATGCCCATCAGTGTCACCTATCTGTGCTGCCTTTTCGGTGCCTGTAACTGCCGCCTTATCTGTGCCACCTATCAGTGCCCATCAGTATCGCCTAGTCATGCTGCCTTTCGGTGCCTGTAAGTGCCACCTTATCAATGCCACCTATCAGTGCTCATCAGTGCTGCATATTAGTACCTCCGCATCAGTGTCCTTTAGTGGCGTCTCATCAGTCATGTCTTATCAGTGTCCATCTGTACCCGCTTATCAGTGCCCACCAGTATCACCTATCTGTGCTGCCTTTCGGTGCCTGTAAGTGCTGCCTTATCAGTGCCCATCAGTGCCACCTATCTGTGCCCATCAGTGCTGTCTTTTAATGCACATCAGTGTCGCCTAGCCGTGCTGCCTTTCGGTGCCTATAAGTGCCGCCTTATCTGTGCCACCTATCAGTGCCCATCTGTGGCTGCTCATCAGTGCCCATCAGTATCGCCTAGCCGTGCTGCCTTTCGGTGCGTGTAAGTGCCGCCTTATCAGTGCCACCTATCAGTGCTCATCAGTGCTGAATATTAGTACCTCCACATCAGTGCCCTTTAGTGCCGTCTCATCAGTGCCCATCTGTGCCACCTATCAGTGCCTATCAGCGTTCATCAGTGCTGAATATTAGTACCTATACATCAGTGCCCTTTCGTTCTGTGTAATCAGTGCCACTTATCAGTGTCCATCAGTGCCTCCTATTAGTGCTCATCAGTGCTGCATATTAGTACCTCCACATCCATGTCCTTTAGTGCTGTCTTATCAGTGCCCATCTGTGCCACCTATCAGTGCCTATCAGCACTCATCAGTGCTGAATATTAGTACCTCCACATCAGTGCCCTTTAGTGCGGTCTCATTAGTGATGTCTTATCAGTGCAGCCCATCAGTGCCACCTCATTAGTGCACATCTGTGAAGGAGAAACATTTCTTATTTACCAAATTTTGGAACAGAAACTAAGAATTTTTTTTTTCAAAAATCTAAAAAATGATAAAAAATTTCATATGTGTAACAGTGTTGCATGACTGCGCAATTGTCATTCAAAGTGTGAAAGCTGAATATTGGCCTGGGCTGGAAGGGGGTAAAAGTGCCCAGTATTTGGTATATAGGATATGAAAGCAGCACAGTCCTCTAATAGAATATTTTTTAGTTATAGGAGGCTTTTGACTTTTTACTACAAAATGTTGGTCCCAATAACAAAGCCCCTTTTCCCTGAAGACCCCAATACAATATTCTTCACTATAGGGGGGCTTTTACCTTTTATGATTCAAAATGTTCATCCCAATTACAAAGTCCTATACAGTCCAACTTGTTTCCCAAACGTCGGCCCTTTGAAGGCGTCCAGCACTGAAAACAGACGTAATCCACACACTTCTATATCATGGATATCAAGAAATACAAAATTCAAAGTCCTCCAGGGCTGCTCAGATATGCATAGAATACACAGGCGCACAATGGCGCGTCTGGCGAGGAGTGGGGTCTATTGACTGATGATGTCATGCATGCGATCAGAGTCCCCATTGGAGATCTCCGGAATATACATCACTTCTATGGCACAAAGGGACCCTGATATACATACGCTGAGCAACCCATAATAAACACACCGACCAATACAAATCCCTCATCCAGCACAATACAGCAATCACTACACATCCTCCGTCCCCCCCATCCCCCATCCATGACTACCAATACATCCCAATAATCAATTACTGGACACCCCCAATACTAATGTCTGTCACCCAATACTCTTCTCACATGGAGGACCAGACTGGTCAAATAGAATAAAGTTTGTAAACTCAATTTTAAAATGATATATTTTACAGACATGTGCAATTCGTTTTTTTTTTAAAGAAATTTTGACAAATTCGTCCATTTGGAAACATTCGTTCAGTGAATTTTTCTGAATATTTGTATATTCGTAAATTAGAGAATTCGTAAATTAGAAATTAAATCCAAAAATTCTAAAATCTGAAATGATAACTAATAAATTATAGGTATTGGAATTTCCTTTAAAATTTGGCAAAATTAGCGAACGTAACGAATAAAAATGTATCCGAAGTTACCAATCACCCGAAATAACAAATGCCGTATCTAAACGAGTAGAACGCAACTAATTAATAATCATAATAATAAATACTTATTATTATTATTATTTCTTTTTTATTTCGATCCATTCTATTTGTTTAGATACGACATTCGTTATTTTGGATAATTCGTAAATTTGGATAAATTCCTATTGGTTACATTCACCAAGCCAAATTTGAAATCCTTTACTTTACTATCCTTGAAATTCCAATACCTATTATATATATATATATATATATATAATAGTTAGTTATTATTAGTTAGCTATTATTTAGAATTTTCCAATTTTTGTTCTTTTGAATTTTTTGATTTTCTTTCTTATATTCGAATATTCTTATTTTAGAATTTACGAATTTACAAAGTAAGGAGTGGGGTCTATTGACTGATGATGTCATGCATGCGATCAGAGTCCCCATTGGAGATCTCCGGAATATACATCACTTCTATGGCACAAAGGGACCCTGATATACATACGCTGAGCAACCCATAATAAACACACCGACCAATACAAATCCCTCATCCAGCACAATACAGCAATCACTACACATCCTCCGTCCCCCCCATCCCCCATCCACGACTACCAATACATCCCAATAATCAATTATTACTGGACACCCCCAACACTAATGTCTGTCATACATACATGGAATGGAGATAGATAATAGAAAAGATTCAACCTTTTCAGGATTTTCCACTCTCAGTACCTTTGTGCTTAAAGAGTAGAGGAGAGTATTACAATAAGGGGTTAAATGACGGAATATTAGTATATTTTTTTTTTTTAGCAGAGAATCTGGAGAATAAACTAGTGATTGTCACACGATTTTATGTCACATGGTATTTGTGCAGCTGTGTTTTAAACGCAACTTTTTGGGGAAAAAAAAGGACACTTTCATGAATATTTAAAAAAACAAGAACAGTAAAGTTACCCCAATTGTTTTGTATAATGTGAAAGGCGATGTTATGCCGAGTACAGGCATACCCCCACATTTAAGTACACAATGGGGGTTTATTTACTAAAGCTGGAAAGTACAAAATCAGCCTCACTTCTGCATGGAAACCAATCAGCTTCTAACCCCGGCTTGTTCAATTAAAGCGGTTCTGCACCTTTAAAAAAAATATTAAAAGCCAGCAGCTACTAATATTGCAGCTTCTGACTTTTAATAAATCACACTTACCTGTCCCGCGGTCCAGCGAGGTCGGCGGCAGATGACAAGCGATCGTTCGTCTCTCTGCTGCCCCCGCCGCCATCTTCTTGCGTTGCGACTTCACTGCCCGGTTCCCTACTGCGCATGCGCGAGTCGCGCTGCGCGTCTCTGCTGGTCCCCGCTGTGTCCAGGGAACTGTGTGTTTCCCAGAACACAAAGGGGGGGGGGATCTGCGGCGGTCTGTCCCAGAAGTGGGTGCGGATACCTGGATTATCCAGGTAACTGCACCCCCCTCCCCCCTTAAAGGTGCCGATTGTGGCTAGAGTTGCCACCTGTCTGGGATTCACCCAGACAGTTCGGGTTTGGAATCATGTGTCCGGGTTTCAGACTGCCTGAAACCCGGACACATTATTCAGACCGAACTTGGCTTCCAGATGCATCTGGATGAGAGGTGCTGACTGCCAATGAGTGAGTGAGCTCACCATCCATCCCTGTCTGTGATTGAAGTCTCCTCCCTTCTCTCTCCTGCCTCTGAGTGAGCACACTAAGGTAATTCAGGGTTCTCAGAGCACCCCTTTAATCAGAGTTCCTCTTTACACCAGAGGCCACAGTATTCCCCCTTACATCAGAGTCCTCTCCGTACATCAGAGTTCTCAGTGTTCCCCCTTAAATCAGGGTTCCCAGAGCATCCCCTTATGTTAGAGTCCCCAGAGTCCCCCCTTAGGCTCGGTTCACACAGGGGGCGATGCGAGGCGACACGACTTGCCTCGCCGCGACCTCAGCGGCGACTTGCAAATGACTTCTGTATAGAAGTCAATGCAAGTCGCCCCCGAAGTCGCCCAAAAGTAGTACAGGAACCTTTTTTCTGAGTCGGAGCGACTCGAGTCGCTCCTCTCAGAACGGTTCCATTGTACAGAACGGGGGCGACTTGTCAGGTTGCGGCGCGGCAAGTCGTGTCGCCCCCGTGTCGCCCCCTGTGTGAACCGGCCCTTACAGTGAAAGGCAACTCTGCAAATTCAGATGTAAAAGGGGAACTCTGTGGACTCTGATGTAAAGGGGGACTCTTGTTATTAACGTCATATATGATTAGAAATGCTATTTGATAGAAAATTATATGTATAGTTTATACTATAAAAAAAATAAAGATTCCTGTGTGCCACTAAAGTGTTCGGGTTTGACTTGAAGAAAAGGTGGCAACGCTAATTGTGGCACCGGAGGGGGGAGGGGAGGGATCACATGAGTGGAACTTCCACTTTAGGGTGGAGAACCGCTTTAAACTTTGGTAATAAAACCTGGAAGCTGATTGGTTTCTATGCAGAAGTGAGCCTGATTTTGCACTTTCCAGCTTTAGTAAATAAACCCCGCATTGTGTACTTAAAAGTGGGGTATGCCCGTAAATAGATACCAAACACGCCACGCTTTATAATTGCACGCACTCGTGGAATGGCGATAAATGACGGTACCTAAAAAAATCTCCATAGGCGACGCTTTACATTTTTTTTCACGGTTACCAGGTTAGAGCTACAGAGGAGGCCTAGTTAGGGTCGCCACCTTTTGTTCAAGTCAAACCCGAACACTTTAGTGGCGCACAGCAAAGAGTCCCCCTTTACATCAGAGTCCACAGAGTTCCCCTTTTACATCTGAACTCGCAGAGTTCTCTTTTACTGTAAGGGGGGACTCTGCAGACTCTGATGTAATGGAAGAACTCTGGGGCCTCTAACATAAGGGGTGCTCTGGAAAACCCGATTTAAGGGGGAACACTGAAAACACTGATGTACAAAGAAGACTCTAATGTAAGGGGGAAACACTGTGGCCTCTGGTGTAAAGGGGAACTCTGATGTAAGGGGTGCTCTGAGAACCCTGATTTACCTTTGTGTACTTACTCACAGGCAGGGGAGAGAAGGGGGGTGAGACTTCAATCACAGACAGGGATGGATGATGAGCTCACTCACCCTTTGGCAGCACCTCTCATCCAGGTGTATCTGAGGCTGCTTGACTTCAAATTTCCGGGCCCCAACTTTCCTTTTCTGAGGCACAGCACCAGGGAATTGAGTGAGAGAAGACAAAGAGGGGGTAGGGGTGGGGTAAGAGGTGCAGATCGAACCCTCTCTCCTCTCCCATCTGTGTGGTTTTTTTTGGGGGGGGTTGTTAGTGTTGCCTTTAGGCAGTGTGAAAGAGTCTAACAGACACTCTCAGCTGAGACAACTGCAGCCAGCAATCCTGCTGGGAAGCCATAGTCCAGTGTAAATAATGTGTCCGGGTTTCAGACAGTCTGAAACCCGGACACATGACTCCAAACCCGAACTGTCCGGGTGAATCCTGGACAGGTGGCAACCCTAGGCCTAGTGCTAGAGTTATTTCTCTCGCTCTGGCGATCGCGGGATACCACACATGTGTGATTTGAACACCGTTTACATTTGCGGGCGCGACTTCCGCTTGCGTTTTCTTTGCTTCGCGAGCTTGCGGGGGGACGGCGGGGGCGCTTTAAAAAAAATATAAAATAAAAAAAATTGCTGTAATAAATTTCAGGTTTGATCCGGAACACCTCCGCATTCATTATGCAATGGAGTTGATTTACTAAAGGCAAATAGACTGCGCACTGAGCTTAGTAAATGAGGGGAATATTCACTTTGCAAAGAATACCCAATCAGGTGCAAGGAAAAAAATAAAAACAAAATTAGCTGTATTTTTGCTTGCATATGATTGGATGATGGAAGTCGGCAGAGATTCAATGTATTTACTAAGCTCTGGAGCATCGCCCCTTGCTCAGTCTATTTGCCATTAGTAAATCCCCCCCCAATGTATTTACACTACATGAAGTTTGGAGCCCCTGTAAACACACCCGGGGCCAGTGGAGAGTTCCTGAAGACGGAGGATTGTGTATTGTGTGATTGTGCGGTGTGTGGATCCGGTGTGTATGCAGCATTGGTGTACTGACCATTGTCTCCATTCTGTGTATTGCCTCTATGGAGGCCTCTATGCAGCGCCAATGTAATGCACATTTCTAGAGGCCGAGGAAAGGGACCCCATAGGGGTGCAAATTGTGAGCCGACAAAGAAAATAGACAATTTATGGAACAATTTGTTTCCATTCATTACTAAAACGGAGCTTTTTATTTGTAGCATTGAATGTCAGTTATAACGATACGGAATGACGACACATCAGCTTTCCATGCGCTGGAATTTTTTTTACAAAAAATGGGGAGATTTTCCAAAGCTGCAGAGAAACCAATCAGCTTCCAGGTTTTATTATCAAAGCTCAATTGAAGAAGCTGAAGTTAGAAGCTGATTTGCTACCAATGCGCAGCTGCGGCAGAGTCTGTGAGCTCCAGTTTTAGTAAATCTCCCCTAAAGCTTCTCTAACTGAAAGTTAACACTGCATGCTAAGCTTCCCCACAAACGAACCCTCCCGGTACCAATCAGCGGTGGCCCGTCCATACAGAGCGCATGGATGCCACCCCCCCATCCATGCATCCGGCCCCCTAATCTACATACCGGACGCATGGATTCCAATAGGGTTTTTGTTTTGAAGCACATGATTAGAGTCAGAGGCTCTAACTGGCTTAAAAAAACAGCGGGCTCGTGGCATAGAGCACTGCGCCCTGCGCCCACCCAGTTGTGTGACAATAGGGAATTCATATTTGCTATTGTCTTCCTGATTCTCCTCTCATCCAATCCAGACCTGAGCCCTGGTTGGCCGGGAGTCTAAGGACTCCCGACCAATCGGGTCTCGGTTAGGACCCACTTCCTGTTTGGCCCAGAGGAGAAGAAATGGCTCTGGAGCAAAGAGCAGCAGCCCAGATCCATGTCTACCTCCTTCCTAAAGTAAGGTCCTAAAATTGCTGCCGAATTCCCCTCCGACTCCCATGGGTGCACAGGAGGAGGGGGGGGGGTAATTGCCGCATTTCTGTCCCTCTCCTGTGTGGGGGGATTTGGCGTTGGTTTGCCGCACCAAAAAAAATATCGAACACCAGTCGCCACTGGTACCAATCACTGACTCTGTTCATCCATAACTAAAGTGTAGTAAACCGCGTTTACTATGCTTCAGTTTATGAATGGACAGGAAGCATCTGTACAGAGCTATTCCTGTTTATTCATTATGTGCAGTTGAGGCTGCAGAGATGGAGATTGAGGGCTGCGTCCTACATCACCTGTCTCAAAGGTAAAACATCAGAGGCCTGTTTAAAACCCTGATACCTCACCAAACCCCCCCCCCCCCCAACAGTGCTCCTAAAAAATAGTAAAAAAAAATAGTTAAAATAATATTGTGAAAGGAAAAATAAAATTGTTAATGGTACCATCCATTTTGTTCTTTGCAAAGTGACACCATTGGTGGAAGTACCAGGGTCGCAAAGGTCTCACGACCGGGCCCTAGTGTTCCACCACTGGGCTCGGAGGGAAGGGCCCCCGGCCTGGGGTCAGGGGGGGCCCTTCATGTTGTCTTGCATCCGAAGGTTCTAGTTATGCCTCTGCATTGGGCTACAACACTTGTCTGTCATCAAGGTGCATTGAGGTGCCATTCATTGCCAATCCATGTAATGAGCATTGCTGCACACCGGCTCTAACAGAAAATCTCCAACCAAATCAGTGCAAATCAAAGCCAATATATATATATAAAACACGTTGGTGTGCTCTGCAAAAATCAGGACCGTACTGCATTGCCATGTACTGCAAAAACCAAAGGCCTACCAGTGCATGCGCTATCGTGCAAACAAGCCCTGATTGTGAAAAGTATAAATAAAAAAAGGAATTCTTATCGGATAATAACCCAATATGGAGACCCTAATGCAATATTCTTCACTATTCTACAATATTCTTCACTATTCTACAATATTCTTCACTATTCTACAATATTCTTCACTATTCTACAATATTCTTCACTATAGGGGGGCTTTTACCTTTTATGATTTAAATGTTCATTCCAATTACAAAGTCCTATACAGTCCAACTTGTTTCCCAAACGTCGGGCCCTTTGAAGGCGTCCAGCACTGAAAACAGACGTAATCCACACACTTCTATATCATGGATATCAAGAAATACAAAATTCAAAGTCCTCCAGGGCTGCTCAGATATGCATAGAATACACAGGCGCACAATGGCGCGTCTGGCGAGGAGTGGGGTCTATTGACTGATGATGTCATGCATGCGATCAGAGTCCCCATTGGAGATCTCCGGAATATACATCACTTCTATGGCACAAAGGGACCCTGATATACATACGCTGAGCAACCCATAATAAACACACCGACCAATACAAATCCCTCATCCAGCACAATACAGCAATCACTACACATCCTCCGTCCCCCCCATCCCCCATCCATGACTACCAATACATCCCAATAATCAATTACTGAACACCCCCAATACTAATGTCTGTCACCCAATACTCTTCTCACATGGAGGACCAGACTGGTCAAATAGAATAAAGTTTGTAAACTCAATTTTAAAATGATATATTTTACAGACATGTGCAATTCGTTTTTTTTTTAAAGAAATTTTGACAAATTCGTCCATTTGGGAACATTCGTTCAGTGAATTTTTCTGAATATTTGTATATTCGTAAATTAGAGAATTCGTAAATTAGAAATTAAATAAAAAAAAAACTAAAATCTGAAATGATAACTAATAAATTATAGGTATTGGAATTTCCTTTAAAATTTGGCAAAATTTGGCAAAATTAGTGAACTTAACGAATAAAAATGTATCCGAAGTTACGAATCACCCGAAATAACAAATGCCGTATCTAAACGAATA
Organism: Lithobates pipiens; assembly: GCF_037356315.1. Classification (NCBI taxonomy): domain Eukaryota; kingdom Metazoa; phylum Chordata; class Amphibia; order Anura; family Ranidae; genus Lithobates; species Lithobates pipiens. The sequence goes on from NW_027507788.1 coordinate 228,101,141, forward strand.
GAACGCAACTAATTAATAATCATAATAATAAATACTTTTTATTATTATTATTTCTCTTTTTATTTCGATCCATTCTATTTGTTTAGATATGACATTCGTAACTTTGGATTAATTCCTATTGGTTACATTCACCAAGCCAAATTTGAAAGGAAATTCCAATACCTATTACTGTATATATATATATAATAGTTAGTTATTATTAGTTAGTTAGCTATTATTTAGAATTTTCCAATTTTTGTTCTTTTGAATTTTTTGATTTTCTTTCTTATATTTGAATTTTCTTATTTTAGAATTTACGAATTTACAAAGTATCTTTGCCATCATACCGAATGACTCGAAAAACTAAAAAAAAACCTGAATGAAATGGAAAGTAACAAATTTTTCGGCAGTGCATATCTAAAATGTTATATAAAATGTATACCTTTATTTTTAATTATATATTTTATTCTAAACACATCTATCTATCTATCTATCTATCTATCTATCTATCTATCTATCTATCTATCTATCTATATATATATATACACACAGGGCCGGACTTACCATTAGGCTTGACTGGGCTCAAGCCCACCATGGGCCCCGCCGAGATACATAGCCACACGCCCAGTCCCGCCCTATGATGGACATAGCACAGGGACTGGGTTTGACTGTGAGCTGAGCCGAGTACACTTGGCTACTCTCGGCTCTGCTCGGGACTGTGAGAGGACCCGAGAGCCGTTGTAACAACATATTCGGTGATCCATCGCAGTTTGCTACGGAAGTGACATTCTGTCACCGCCATCTTGCTACACCCCACGCTCGTCCACAGTAAGGATACACTAAGCCCTTGTACACACGGTCGGAAATTCCGACGGAAAATGTCCGATCGGACCGCGTTGTTGGATAATCCGACCGTGTGTGGGCTCCATTGGATTTTTTCCGTCGGAATGTCCGACCAACAAAGTTTGAGAGCTGGATATAAAGAATTTCCGTCAACACGATCCGATCGGACTTTGTCCGATCGTTTGTAGAGAATTCCGATCGGACAAAGTGCCACGCATGCTCAGATCAAATTCCTACACCAAAGCTATTGGCTACTCGCCTGACCGTAGTCTCATCGTAACGAAATAACGTCATCACGTTCCGAACGATCTGATTTTTCCGACAACTTTGTCCGACCGTGTGTATGCAACACCAGTTTCCGACAAAATCCGTCTGAAAAAATCCAACGGATTTTGTTGTCGGAATGTCCGACCCGAGTGTACAAGGGCTAAGAAGGGGTAAAGCGGACATCTTGTTACACCCACCGGAGCATTTTAGACGTATTTATAACAGTAAAGTGAGTTTCTATAGTGAAATACAAGACTTACAACTCCGTCTGACTACTTAAATCTTGAATTTTAAAAGCAGCGGACTTCTGTCAGATTAGCAAACCTGTGAGATGAGCAGGGATGCCGCTGCTTTTAAAATTCCAGATTTAAGTAGCCAGACGGAGTTGTAAGTCTTGTATTTCACTATAGAAACTCACTTTACTGTTATAAATACGTGTAAAATGCAAAACTCCGGTGGGTGTAACAAGATGTCCGCTTCCCCCCTTCTTAGTGTATCCTTACTGTGGAGGAGTGTGGGGTGTAGCAAGATGGCGGCGATGGAACGTCACTTCCGTAGCAAAGTGCGATGGGTCGTCGTATATGTCGTTACACCACCGAGAGCCGCCGAGATGCACAGGACTCTGTATCTCAGCGGCGCCATTTTTAAACTTCAAGCCTGCAAGGACAAGGCTGCAGATGGACACTGATAAGGCTGCATTGATGGGCATTTAGATGTAAGTTTTTTCCTTAAACTTCCCTCCTAAAAGATTTTTCCTTAAAATTCCCTCCTAAACTTGGGGTGCGTGTTATACGCAGATAAATACAGTAATGTATAGAAGGTAGGGCCCGAAAGTGACTAAAGCCCAGGGGCCCCCACCACCCTAAGTCTTGCCCTGTGTATATATATATATATATATATATATATATATATATATATATATATATATATATCTCAAATCTACATACAACAACTAAGGAAATAAGCAGTGACAGCTGGTGCTCAATATTTGAGGGGAGGGGGGGGCGGCGGCGGCGGCAAACCAACAGCACCCTCTCTCCCTGGCGGGAGACGGATGAAAAGGCAGCAATCAGCTAGCTGCCCCCTCACTGGAGAAGGACGGATGGGAAGGCAGCAGTCAACCTCTCTCCCCCCCATTGCGGGAGAAAGAAGGATGGGGGGCGATTAGCCCCCCCATGGGTGATGGACAGATTTGATATATAAATCTAAAGTGACAATTTTACAGGCTTATATGCAAGTTATTGTAATAAAAAGGGTTTGGGGACCTGGGTCCTGCCCCAGGGGACATGGATCAATGCAAAAATTTATTTTTAAAACGTTTATATATATATAACCGTTTTTTCAGGAGCAGTGATTTTAATAATTCTTATAGTGAAACAATAAAAGTGAAATATTCCTTTAAATTTCATACCTGGGGGTGAGTATAGTTTGCTTGTAAAGGGGCGCATGTTTCCCGTGCTTAGAACAGTCCCTGCACAAAGTGTCATTTAAAAGCACTCGCAGCTATAATGAATTGTCGGCTCCTGGTAATACAGAAAACAGTCATTGAAAGTCATTGATAAAAAAAAAAAAAGCTTGGGGGTCCACCCAAAAATCCATACCAGACCCTTTATCCAAGCATACAACCTGGCAGGTCGCAGGAAAAGAGGCGGGGACAAGAGAGTGCCCCCCCCCTCCTGAACCGCACCAGGCCACATGCCCTCAACATTGGGAGGGTGCTTTAGGGGTAGCCCCCCAAAGCACCTTGTCCCCATGTTGATGGGGACAAGGGCCTCATCCCCACAACCCTGGCCGGTGGTTGTGGAGGTCTGCATGCGGGAGGCTTATCGGAATCTGGAGGCCAACTTTAACAAGGGGACCCTGGACCTGGAGAGGAGAGATCACCCATCGCAGGATACCGAGAGTGGATTACCACTGCGGAAAAAATATTTTTAATAAAAGACTTTTCCCAATAGTGTCTGTGTTTTTTTGCAATCTTTTTACACTTTCTTTGTGAAATGATAGGGGTACAATGTACCCGTTACCATTTCAAACGGGGGGGCAGGATCTGGGAGTCCCCTTGTTAAAGGAGGCTTCCAGATTCTGATAAGCCCTCCACCCGCAGACCCCCACAACCACCGGGCAAGGGTCTCTATCAACATGGGGACAAGGTGTTTTGGGGGGCTACCCCCAAAAGCACCCTCCCAATTTTGAGGGCATGTGGCCTGGTACGGTTCAGGAGGGGGGGGCGCGAATTTATTATAGCCGCAAGTGCTTTTAAATGAGTTTTTTTCCTTCAGAAATGACACTTTGTGCAGGGACAGTTCTAAACACGGGAAACATGCGCCCCTTCACAGGCATACTATAGACACCCCCCAGGTATGAAATTTAAAGGAATATTACACTTTAATTGTTTCACTTTAAGCATTATTAAAATCGCTGCTCCAGAAAAAACGGGCTTTTAAAAAAGAAAAAAATTTGCATTGATCCATGTCCCCTGGGGCAGGACCCGGGTCCCCAAACACTTTTTAGGACAATAACTTGCATATAAGCCTTTAAAATTAGCACTTTAGATTTTTCATGTTCGAATCACATAGACTTTAATGGTGTTCGGATGTTCGAAGAAATGTATTGCCTGTTCGCAGTTTCTGATGCGATGCGAACCGGGGGAGGGGGTGTTCGGCTCATCCTTACTTGTAAACAACAAATGTCAGAAAAAGGGTTTGGCCTTTAAGTGTTTAAAACTTGAAAAAAAATGGCTTGATCTTATAGTTAATTGCAGACATGCAATGGTGATTAGAAGATCCAACTGCCCAATGTTTTTTTTTTTTAATTACTGCCACCTAAATAGCACCATCAATGTATGCAGCACTTTACATATACATTGTACATTCACATTAGTCCCTGCCCCCAAGGAGCTTACAATCTAAGGCCCCTAACTCACACTCATACATACACATATCAGGGGCAATTTTGACAGGATCCAATCAGTGGCGTAACTAGAACCTTCAGGGCCCCGATGCAAGAAACCATGAAGGGCCCCCCTGAACCCCAGCCAGGGCCCTTCCCTCTGAGTCTGGCGGTGGCGTGGTCACAGGTATGACCTTTGTGAGCCCTGTAGTTCCACCACTGGTATTATTTTATTTTTTATTTTTAGATGCCCCATTGGGGGACTGTCCCTAGGCAGGATGAGGTCCCCATCCCCAGAAGAGATGAGGTCCTTTTCTCCAGGGCAGATGAAGTTACTGCCCCAGGTGAGAAGGGGTCTCTGTCCCCAGGGGAGGTGGGGGGTGACTATATATATTAGCAGAGACCCCAGAGAATAAAATAGAAAGTTTTTCTTAGTTTCTGTTATAACATTTTGTAAATAAGTACGTTTTCTCCTTCACTGAAGAGGCTGCACCACCAATCACTGATGAGGTGGCCCTGATGAGCACGGATGAGCTGGCACTAATGGGCCCTGATGATGGGCACTGATATGCAGCACTGATGAGCACTCATAGGTGGCACTGATGTGCACTCATAGGTGGCACAAATGGGCACTGAAAGGCTGCACTGATGTGCACTCATAGGTGGCACAAATGGGCACTGAAAGGCTGCACTGATGGGTACTTATGGGTGGCACTAATAGGTGGCACTGATGGGCATTGATAGGTGGGCATAGATGGGCTCTGATAGGGGGCACTGATGGACACTGATGAGTGCCACTGATTGACACTGATATATATGGCACTGATTGGCATCACTGATTAGGAGGAACTGGCAGATATTGCTGGTGGGCCCTGATTGGCATCATGTGTGGGCAAACATTGCCACCCATGGCCACCAGGGATGCCATGCCTGGTGGTCATCAGTGGTGGACATCCCTGGTGATCCTACGTGGGCATCCACTGGGGGGCTGCGCTGATAAATAATCAGCGCAGACCCCCCTCCCCGTCAGAGGAGCAGCCGATCAGCTCTCCTCTACTTGCGTCTGACAGACGTGACTCACCTGAGTGAGGAAAAGCCGATAAACAGCTCTTCCTGTTTACATCGTGATCAGCCGCGATTGGACACGGCTGATCACACGGTAAAGAGCCTCCATCGGATCGGAGTTGCGGTGTGTCAGACTGACATGCCACAACAACGATCGTTAGAATGAGCGCCCCCCCACCCCCCCCCCCCCGGCTTGTTATCCTCACCACGTCATATGACGTCCGATCAGGATAACGCAACCACTTTGCCGACATCATTTTGTTATATGGCGGGCGGTAAGTGGTTATCGAAACGAAACAAATTTTTTCGTCATGCGCGGGTCTAGTTAACCCTTCAAACGACGAGAAAAACCAGCATGTCAGATTTATCATGTGATTATTGTCAGCGTCCGTAGCCGCAAGCAATAATCATTGTGTGTTCTCCCAGAAGGGACAGCTCTCCGTGAAAAATTATTCACGGTAAAAGGCAGAAACTTTTTTTTTATTATTTATTTTTGTTTGTATTTTATTGATACCTAGTCAGATGAATTCCTAAGAGCGTTTTCCCCAAAAAAATATTGTATGAATTCGTGACCTTTTATTCAAAATGTGAAAAAAACTGGGAGATCGTTAAGTGCGTTATCAGCCGATTGTAATTTACTGAAGACAACTGAAAAATAAATTCTGATTGGGTTATCGCACTTTTGCTTTGTGTTACTAAACAATCTGACATACCTGCAAGGAAAATGTTATCTTTAAAGAACAACAACCATCTCTCCCAAGTTACTTTTTACAAAAAGTATTTATTGATCAACCTTTTTGTATATATTGCCGTCCAAAAAAAGGTGCAAAAGCAGAACAAAAAACATCAAATAAAACACATTTTCAAAAACAAACAAACAAAAACAAAAACAAACACTTTTCTCAGAAAAGAACTTTTCGATTTCAGCACTTTTTTTTGCCAAAACTTCCCAACACATAATAATCAGACGAGACATGAGATGAGCGTGCGGTCCTTCTCTGAAGGGAAATGGCTCCATCTGCGTGTCAATAAAAAAAAGCACCACGCTCCTTTCTGTTCACCGAAAACATCGACAAAGGACGTATACTCTTCATTTACAAAACATGTTCGCAATGTAAGCAGGAGACCCCCGAAAGCGTCATCCTGTTTTACCAAATTAACATTTGATTCACACTTTAGGTCAAGCGTTAGAAGAAATAATATCTACGTTTGACGGCGAGGCTCGATGGATAAGGCGATACAATAGGCGTACATTTCTGCTCAATTTTCTGACAATTTCTTTAGATGCCTCGAAGATACAAGGACCCAACCGTGATTCTTGGAATGCTCCAGGTTCTTGGTCGCAACGTCTGTGTACAAAATAATTAGCGTGTGTATAACACACAATTGTGTCCTTGTGAGAAATAAAAACACAACAATATATATAAATATATTAAATTTCTAATGAAAAAAAATAATTTGCTGTCTTGGAAGACTTTAGATGCGAAGATTCTCTCCTTCTTTTGTAGTCTTTAGATATTTTAGTTTTTTTTTTTTTGTGAGACCTGATATTAGTTGCTCAATGCAGGAAACAGGCCAAAGGGCGGCCATTTTGTTCACCATGGCCGCCACAAATCTGCTGCATTGCAAGCCTGAGCTGCCTGTTTGCCTCCTTGGTTAAAGTTGGCGAGGGGGTGACAGACGTTCTCTTTTGTGGACCTCAGTTTGTTGGGCTCACTCCAGAAACCCATTTGTATAGTTGAGTATTTGTTATTTGGAGGAAAGCTCGCTTCCTTCATCGATGATGGGAAAGCTGGTTTGCAGGGAGCCATGGCTGTAACAGAAGAGACAGAAAGACGATTAGTATCACTGAAATAAGTCAAAATATAAAATGTTATATCATTCTTAAACATGGCGGAGGTGGATGGGGAAGTAGGTAAAATTTGTAGCTGAAGAAAAATTGGGTGTTCCCCAAAGCGACCCAACTCAACTCAACCCAACACAATCCAATCTAACCTAACTCATCCCAATCCAATCTAACCTATCCCAATCCAATCCAACCTAACCTATCCCAACCCAATCCAGCCCAACCTAACACAACCCAATCCAACCTAACCCATCCCAACCCAATCCATAATAACCCATCCCAACCCAATTTAACCCGACCTAACCCAACCAGCTGTGTGACTGCCTTTCCGCACCCAGGTAGCCCTGAATTCTTTTTCAAATCCTATTGGGTAGTAGAACTCTATTTCTGCTTTATTTTATTAACCTAACCCATCCCAACCAAATCCAACCCAACCTAACCCAACCCATCCCCAATCCAACCTAACCCAACCCACCCCAATCCAACCCGACCTAACCCAACCCAATCCAACCAAACCAAACCTAACCCAATCCAACAAAACCTAACCCAACCCAACCCATTCCAACCAAACCTAACCCAATCCAACAAAACCTAACCCAACCCATTCCAACCTAACCCAACCCAATCTAATCAAACTCAACCCAACCCAACCAAACCCATTAAAACCTAACCCAACCCAACCCAACCAAACCCATTAAAACCTAACCCAACCCAACCCAATTCAATCAATTTGGATGGGCCCATGGTGTTTCGATTAGCTGGTATTTCCACAAAGATATTCATTTAACTTTTTTTTTTAATAAATCTCCTTGATAAAATGATGCATTGACATGATCAAGGTAATCTGAGAACTAAACCATACTTGGTCCCCAAATATTTAGTCATGGCACCAGATAATATTCAAAAACATTTATCACACCAAAGGTAGGTCTATGCCCACGCAATGCACACAATGGTGACAGGAAAAAAATTATTTAAAGGCCCTGTCCTTTCACTAGAATCTTTTGAGGTCAATTGGAGACAAAATGGCCATTGTATGATATCGCAAAGTGGACATTATGCCTGCATTTGTCCAAAAAAAAAAAAAATGGGTATATAGCATAATGTTAATAACTTACCTTTTGTTGCCCTGTGGAGCTGATCTCTTAGTAAATTGACGGTCATCTCCAGTATGTCGGCCTTCTCCGGTTTGGAGGGAAGTTGGTTTTTCTGGAACTCTTTCTCCAGTAAGAGCCGCAGTTGCTCAATGCTGCTGTTAATGCGATCTCTCCTCATCTTCTCAATGACGGGCTTCCTCAACTGCCAGGAAAAGATAGAAAATGGTTAACATGCAGCCATGACTGTAAGAACGGTTCTATATGAGCAACATAGCAGGTCAACATCATCCTCACAGACAGGCAGGTCTGAAGGACTGAAGTACTCAGTATCACCACATGGGGGAGCCCTACACAGCACAATCATTGCATGTAATATGTAAATCTGAAGCATCTATTGCAAAGGTCTGGCTCTGTTTACCTTCAGCTGCATGAGAGTAACTTGCCTACCATGCTATCTTATCCACATGGCCACTACAGACCTGCAATTACTCAAGAACTAAAGGTACTTAGGTATTTAGGATCTGCAAGCTCTAAAATCCTCCAGGTCTAATCTGCGATAGCTCAATTGTTTGCTTTCTATTGCTGGGGACTGAGTCATAAAATGTATAATACGATCAAAAATGATATAAAACGCACACAAAAAAAATATAATAAAATCATGTCCTCAAAAATGCACCAATTTGCCAACCAAAAGCGATACCATCCTAAACCAACTTAATCCAAACCACAGATAAGTGTTTGATGAATATGTGCCAATAATACATGTTCAAATTATATGTTAAAAGTTTAAAAAAAAAAAAATATTTGTTATAACTAAACAAAAATATAAAAAAACAAAACTAAACTAAAAATACAAAAGTTTGTTATAATAAAAAAAAAAAACAACTAAACTTTAAAAAAATATAAAAAATAAAAGTAATCATTTGCCAGAACTGAATCAATCAAACCAGGACTAATCTTACACCCCTTTCACACCGTTTTCAGGCGATTTAGCGCTAGAAATACCCTCTGCTAAGCGCCTGAAAAACCGCCTCCTATTCATTCCAGTGTGTCTCTTGACTCTGGGGCGGTGCACTTGCAGGATGGGGAAAAAAGTCCTGCAGTCCTTGTGAGACGGGAAAAAAAAGTCCAGCGCTCCCAAAATGCCCCTGCCCATTGGAATGCCTTAAAAGCGCAGCAAAACAGGAGTTTTTAACCCCTTTTTTGGGGGGAAAAGTGCCGAAAAGCGCCCCTTAAAGTGGTTGTAAACCCATTACAACCACTTTAACCTACAGGTAAACCTAGATTAAGGCTTACCTGTAGCTGCAAGAAAGCTTCTTTTATATATATATATATATATATATATATATATATATATATATATATATATATATATATATATATATATATATATATATATATATATATATATATATATATATATATATATATATATATATATATATATATGATTTTATTTTTTTTCAAAATAAAGATTTGTATATTTTTAACTTTTAAAGCATTTTGTTAAAAGATAAATAAATAAAATATATATAAATGCTTTACAAGTTCAATCTATTTTTATTGCAAACTATTTTTATATATACATAAAACTACAATACACAAATGATATAGATATATATATATATATATATATATATATATATATATATATATATATATATACACAACTCAGAAAAACAACAATGCCCAAATCTCTAACACTACAATTGTACGGTGTGTATATAATATAATATTTGACATAACACCCCATAGGAACCATTACATCTATATAATAGAAGTTAATTCTAATACTAATAGAGTAGGACGGACTATAAAAAAATTAGACACATCCCAACTTTTTAGTACTAAAACGATTATAATATCTTGGTCCTTATCATGTATTATCAAAACTAGGGGGACGTAGATAAAATTTAAATAAAAAAGATGGGGGGTGTGGAGGGTAAAGGAGTATTACAACCAGATACTGCTCCACATAGGGAAACGTTGGGCCATTTTAGATCCTATATTTCCTTCTAAATGCTTTTAAAAGTAAAAAAAAAAAAAATCTAAATCTTTATTTGAAAAAAAAAAAAATCATATAATAATAATATAAATCTCAAAAAAAAAATACAAAATGCTCCAAAAGATAAAAAGTTTTATATAAAAAAAAATAGAATAAGTTTGAAAAAATTGCTTAAAGCTTTTACATTTTCACCCTTTTAACTTTAGAACATTCTTTAAAAGATAATAAAAAGATAGAAACTTTAAGCTTTTTTAAAACTATATATACATATATTTAATATATATATATATATATATATATATATATATATATATATATATATATGCATATATTTTACAAAATGCTTCAAAAGTTAAAAGGATAAAAATCTTTATTAAAAAAAAAAAAAAAAAAAATGATATATATATATATATATATATGTGTGTGTGTGTGTGTATGTATGTATATATATAATATATGAATATACACATACACATATATATATATATATATATATATATATATAAATATATATATATACACATACATACACACACACATATATATATTTTTTTTAAATAAAGATTTTTATCCTTATAACTTTTGAAGCATTTTGTAAAATATATACATAGATACATACATACACACACACACACACATATATATATATATAAATGTGAAATAAAAAAAAAAAAAGATTTTGAAAAGAAAAGCCTAAAAGAGTGTTAAGCTTTTTTTTCAAACTTTCTCCATTTTTTAAAATGAAAGTTTTTATCTTTTTAACTTTTGAGGCATTTTGGTTTTTATATATATATATATATATATATATATATATATATATATATATATATATATATATATATATATATCTATGTGTGTATATATAACCAAAATGTCTCAAAAGTTAAAAAAGATAAAAACAGCTTAACACTTTTTCATGTTTATAAAGAGAAGTTCAAAAGTTAAACAGATTAACTTTTTAGGCTTATCTTTTCAAACTTTTTTTTTTTCCACATTTTTATTTATTTTTTCCAACAAACGAGGGTCCTACCTTTCTTGTGTCTTTGCCCAGGTTGCTATCCAAGTCCTCCTCAATCCTGTTACAAGGAGCCATGCTAGCAGGTTATATCCCCAGTAAAGTAGTAATCCTCCTTTGTGGCCAGCCAGCCAGAGTGTGTCTGAGTGTGAATTGCTCCTTCCTCTTTTATACCCCCCCCCTGTTTGCATAATAAAGTGTGAATAGGGGACTCTGCGAAGGTTCCCACAGTCGGCAGCCAATGGCGGTGCAGAGGGGAGACAATGGAAGTGTGCAAGCAGGCAGTCTGTCCAGCAGCATCTGTAACAGGCCATAAACCTTACAGAGGAAGAAGAGTGTGGGAAAGCCTCACGGCCCATAACACGGGGGGCAATTGAGCTCCACACTCTTCCTCTGACAGCTGTTGCTATCAAAACAATTCGCTTTTTTTTTTCTTTTTTCTTTTTTTTTTTTTTAGGCTCATTAAAACTTAATATTAACCTGTGGCACATGACTGCTTATAAAGATTCGGCATGTGCGACACTCACAATGCAGGCATCAGCCAGATGCTCAATAGAGTTGAGCGGCACGTTCGGAGGCACATGTCTTATGGCCTGTATGGTGCCGGAGGACAAGCGTCGGCACGTCTCTCAGACTTTGTCCTTGAGTCTTTTCAAATTTAGTACACCTCTAACTTTGCAGGTTAGAAGAATTGCAATTGTTTAGTATATTACAAGTGGTTTTCATGAGACTCACGTGGGCAAGCTTTGAAAGTTCACATATCCTACGTGTGTCTTCAGCATCCTCAAAGTGTCTTGATGTCTTCAATTCAAAAAAAATACAACGAAATGGCGCCCGTCCACACGCTGCCTCAACATACTTCTTGGAAGGTTTCCACATCCTGCGGAGAAGTTATTGCCCTGCTTAGCTTAGTATCGTCCGCAAATACAGAGATTGGACTGTTTATCCCATCGTTCAGGTCGTTTATTCGACCATTCCGAGTACTCCCCATTTATCACCACCCTCTGAACTCGCCCTTGTAGCCAGTTTTCAATCCATGTACTCACCCTATGGTCCATGCCAACCGACCTTATTTTGTACAGTAAACGTTTATGGGGATCTGTGTCAAATGCTTTTGCAAAATTCAGATACACCACGTCTACGGGCCTTCCTTTATCTAGATACACCACGTCTACGGGCCTTCTTTTACCCAGATACACCACATCTATGGGCCTTCCTTTCTCTAGATACACCACGTCTACGGGCCTCCCTTAATCTAGATACACCACGTCTACGGGCCTTACTTTATCTAGATACACCACGTCTACGGGCCTTCCTTTATCCAGATACACCACGTCTACAGGCCTTCCTTTATCTAGATACACCACGTCTACAGGCCTTCCTTTATCTAGATACACCACATCTACGGGCCTTCCTTTATCTAGATACACCACGTCTACGGGCCTTCCTTTATCTAGATACACCACGTCTACGGGCCTTCCTTTATCCAGATACACCACATCTATGGGCCTTCCTTTATCCAGATACACCACGTCTACGGGCCTTCCTTTATCCAGATACACCACATCTACGGGCCTTCCTTTATCTAGATACACCACGTCTACGGGCCTTCCTTTATCCAGATACACCACATCTACGGGCCTTCCTTTATCTAGATACACCACGTCTACGGGCCTTCCTTTATCTAGATACACCACGTCTACGGGCCTTCCTTTATCTAGATACACCACGTCTACGGGCCTTCCTTTATTCAGATACACCACATCTATGGGCCTTTCTTTATCTAGATACACCACATCTACGGGCCTTCCTTTATCTAGATACACCACATCTACGGGCCTTCCTTTATCCAGATACACCACGTCTACGGGCCTTCCTTTATCTAGATACACCACATCTACGGGCCTTCCTTTATCTAGATACACCACATCTACGGGCCTTCCTTTATCTAGATGCACCACGTGTGAGGGGCCTTCCTTTATCCAGATACACCACATCTACGGGCCTTCCTTTATCCAGATACACCACTTCTACGGGCCTTCCTTTATCTAGATACACCGTGTCTACGGGCCTTCCTTTATCTAGATACACCACATCTACGGGCCTTCCTTTATCTAGATGCACCACATCTACGGGCCTTCCTTTATCTAGATACACCACGTCTATGGGCCTTCCTTTATCCAGATACACCACGTCTACGGGCCTTCCTTTATCCAGATACACCACGTCTATGGGCCTTCCTTTATCCAGATACACCACATCTACGGCCTTCCTTTATCCAGATACACCATATCTACGGGCCTTCCTTTATCTAGATACACCACGTCTACGGGCCTTCCTTTATCCAGATATATCACATCTACGGGCCTTCCTTTATCCAGATACACCACGTCTACGGGCCTTCCTTTATCTAGATACACCACGTCTATGGGCCTTCCTTTATCCAGATACACCACATCTACGGGCCTTCCTTTATCTAGATACACCACGTCTATGGGCCTTCCTTTATCCAGATACACCACATCTACGGGCCTTCCTTTATCTAGATACACCACGTCTATGGGTCTTTCTTATCTAGATGGCAGCTCACCTCCTCAGAAGGTTAAAAGATTGGTTTGGCAAGAATGATTCTTCGTGAATACATGCTGATTGCTGTTGTCATTACTAAAATCTTGTATATAGTCCCTTATCATCCCCTCCAAGAGCTTACATACTATTGATGTTAGGCTGACTGACCTGTAATTCCCAGGGATGTATTTTTCATAGTAAGCTCCTCTTAGTAGACAATGGCTTCAACTATGTATTCTACCAATGGGAGAACCCCCTTTAACATATTTCACCCAATAGGGGTTTAATTGTAGAGCACATCTATGATCAAGCCCCTATGGGGTGAAACATTTTAGAGCAGATTTCTCCAAACTTTCTACACAAAGGGTCCGTTTGCTGTTCTTTGGATTTTAGGGGGACCGGAGTGTAGCCATTGGTAGTAGAAAAGGTCCTGATAACAGTGGAGGTAAACAATGCCCCATCTTCAGTATTAGGGGGAGGAATAGTGCCCTGTCATTGGTGTCAGTGGGAGGAATAGTGCCCCATCTTTAGTATTAGGGGGACGAATAGTGCCCCATCATTGATGTCAGTGGGAGGAATAGTGCCCCATCATTGATGTCAGTGGGAGGAATAGTGCCCCATCATTGGTGTCAGTGGGAGGAATAGTGTCCTATAATTGGTGTCAGTGGGAGGAATAGTGCCCCATCATTGGTATCAGTGGGAGGAATAGTGTCCCATCATTGGTGTCAGTGGGAGAAATGGTGTCCCATCATTGGTGTCAGTGGGAGGAATAGTACCCCATTATTGGTATCAGTGGGAGGAATAGTGCCCCATTATTGGTGTCAGTGGGAGGAATAGTGTCCCATCATTGATGTCAGTGGGAGGAATAGTGCCCATCATTGGTGTCAGTGGGAGGAATGGTGTCCCATCATTGGTGTCAGTGGGAGGAATAGTGCCCCATCATTGGTTTCAGTGGGGGGAATGGTGTCCCATCATTGGTGTCAGTGGGAGGAATGGTGGGAGGAATAGTGCCCTATCAGTGTCAGTGAAAGGAATAGTGCCCTATCATTGGTTTTAGTGGGAGGAAAAGCATCAAAAGGGCCGGATAAAGGCAAGCAAAGGGCCACGTCTGGCCCCCCCGGTACAGTTTGGAGACCCCTGTGTTAGAGGGTGTTCTCCAATGTGTATTTTTCAATAACCGTTTGCCAAGGCAGTGTGTGGATGGGCGCCATTTTGTTGTAGTCCTTGATGTGTCTGATAAGCCAGTATTAAACCCAACCAGCACCTCCAAACATTGTGGCCAGTAGGCTGCGATCAACGATTGAGGCACTGTGGTCGGCATCAATTCTTTTAGGTTTTTGGTCTAGACATGAGGAGCTGGACACTGACCCTTAGAAATGAGAAAAAAATGTCTTTAGTTGAGCCTAATTGCTTTGGTTGAACATGTGGTTGAATTTTATAGACGGTTCTTGGTTTCTAAATTTTAGCTCCAGAAAAAGTTTGTTCCAGATCCCCAGATCTCTTAACACTAAAGGGTTACATTCCATGCTTTTTACATTTAATGAATTGGCTGAATCATAAGACCACGTAGTATAACACCTTTATGGTAAAGCTTTGATGGGAGCAGCCAATCCGTATACATCATGCTGGTTCTGGGGCAGTGCAGCTAAACCTAGTCACCTGGGATATATATCAAACATGACCTGGATGCAGGGCAGGATTAAGAGCCTCATGTGCTTGGTGCTGAGGATTTTGATGGGCCTTTTACTGGGCACCCTTTTGCTTTCCAAGAGCCTGTGCTGGCATGCGCCCAAACTCAAAAGTGCGCAGCCACACAGGCATAACACTAGGGAAGCCTGGCATTTGATTTCAAGTTTCTGTAAGGGCCGTGCATCAGTGTGCACTCTGAGCTGAAAGAGTGCAGGGGCACAGGCCTAACACTATGGAAGCCCCAGACTTCTGTAAGAGCCCTGCATTGGCGTGCCCCAGGCTTCTGTTAGGACTGCTCATGCAGTGCCCATTATCAATCCCACCATCCTGCCCAGGAGCATGTGGAATGCAGGGCCCATCAGGAGAGATCTCTTCCCACTGATCCATTGCTTTCCATGTCCTTTTTGGGTGGCTGGGCCTATATTAAGGTAGGGGCCTGGAGCTGCAGCTCCAATAGCCCCTACGTTAATCCAGTTAATCCAGCCCTGCCTGGATGCTTCCATCAGAGGCTAAGCACTTTTGGTTTTGTGTCCGTTTATGTTAGAACCCAACTCTAGTCAATATATATATATTTTTTAATAGAGTGAGGAAGGGATATAACTTGTAATGTTGCCAAGATATTGGCTCACTCCCAGTCCTGATGACCACATCAAAAGTGAGGAAATCTATTCAATGGTGGCACAGATTACAATAAATGTCTAAAGGGATTTCTTACAGGCTCTCTTTTTTTCTATAGTTGGCCCCTATTGGAAAAACTTTGTTCATTTCCTGTCTTGGTGACCACACGGGAAGTTATGGAGTGCTCCCACCCCCTCCCCCCCCCCATCTAAAGAAACAACAATAAACCACCGTTATCGGTTCAAAATCCCCCCAATCTGTTCATTTTGATTGTGTCTTAAACAATTAAACAATGCATATGCTTTTATAAAAGTTGGATTTCTTTATCATTTAATAAATAGCTGATATCTGGCCAAATATGTTACAATTTACTACTAAGGATACATTTCTAGACGTGTGCCGGCCTACATAAGAGGCAATTTAATTATTACATGATTGGATAAGTTGCCGAAGTTCTTCCTTATGCCGCGTACACACGACCGGACTTTTCGAGGGACTAGGTCCGACGGACTTTCGGCGGAGTTCCGACGGGCTTTCCGAATGAACGGACTTGGCCACACACAATCACACCAAAGTCCGACGGATTCTAACGTGATGACGTACGACCGGACTAGAATAAGGAAGTTCATAGCCAGTAGCCAATAGCTGCCCTCGCGTTGGTTTTTGTACGTCGGACTAGCATACACACAAGCGGATTTCTCGGTCCGGTGGAAAAATTTAAAACATGTTCTATTTCTAAAGTCCGGCGGATTTTTGGCAAGCAAAGGTCCGATGGAGCCCCACACACGATCGAATTGTCGGACTCGTTCCGTCGGACCTTTGCTGTCAAAAAGTCCGGTCGTGTGTACGCGGCATTAGACTAAAGCCTCATACACACGGTCGGACTTTGTACAAACTTTCCCGTGGACTTTTGTACAAAGGGCGTGGTCCACAAGTTTGTATTGCATACACACGGTCGGACTTTTTGACAACAAACACGAACGTAATGACGTCACAACGTACTGACGCCGCTTCAAAAGAGGACGTTCAATGACTCCAGCGCCACCTTTGGTGAACTTCTGTATTGTAGTCTGATCTTTTGCATTGGTTCTGAGCATTGCGTGTTTGTACCTTGTACAAAAGTCCGATGCTTTTGCGTACACACGGTCGGACTTTGCTCCATCGGACTTTTTGTTGCCAGAAAGTTTGTCCGTTCGCACAGCCAACAAAAGTCCGATGAAAACAGAAAAAGTTTGTCCGATGGAGCGTACACACGGTCGGATGTTGCTCCAAAACAGCTAATTTGCATGTTTGTTGTCAAAAAGTCCGACCGTGTGTACGGGCCTTAAGGGTCACAATGCATGTTACAATCTCTATACAATCGACTTTAGATCTACCAACTATGAGGTCCTATCCAAATTATCCAGTCCGGCAGGCCTTTACACCACATATTTGTTTGTAGAGCTAATGGAGATTGTACAGTCAGATGGTAACGTGGCTGGTGAGCTTTAAGTAAATTGCAAAGGTGGCCATGCACCCTACAACTCAACTTTCAATCAATTTTATTACATTTTCCTTAATTGGAAGATTTTACCATTTTTGTACAATTCGTGATTTATTTTTTATTTGTTTACATTTCAATAAAGCTTCATTTAGGTTACATAAAGGAGTTAATGCATTAATTTGGTTACGAAAAGAAGTGTAGTATACATCTATTAAGTAGAAAAAGAAAGAATGTAGCACATTAGTATAAGAAAATTCCATCCAGTGGTGTTATCTAGAAGGGCATTCGGGGTAGTGCCTAATAAAGAACCAGCCACGGGTCTATTAAAGTTGCTTAGCATCACAATACGTAAATTTGTCCTACTTTCCAGGCCTGGGTTCCCATAGGAATGGTCCCAGAAGCCTTTTGATGTGGTCTTTCCTTTGATAAGACCAAGGAGCCAGCTCCACCCAGTCCCTCCTTCCCTCACCTTATCTGTACTTGGCACTCCCGTGTCACATCTCACAAGTTGATGTAAAGCACACTCTGGTGTGTAGGACAGGGTGGTAGGCAGGATTTTCCCATACAGACACATTGAAGATCGTGGAACAAAATTTTTTATAACGTTTGAGAAGAAGAAGATGACGGCAAAAGGTTCATAGCCGCCATTTCTTCTTCCCAGCTTGAAAATGGATATTAACAAATTGTTCCTTTTGTCTGACATTGGTGGTGTCTTTAAATGATGTATTTGTAATGCATTTTATGAACTAATAAAGGCCACATGTACAGGGTGGCTATCGGACAATCCAGTGGTATTTTATATGGGTCTTCTCAAAAGGAGTATTGATTGGCCATGTTTGGAATGCCAATGATGGAGGAAGTGCGCATCCCCCTCCCCTCTTCACTGGTCAAATATGAATAGTCAACGATTAATCTTTAGGACCGCGCTGGCGTAACCCATGGGATTGAGTGCCAAATGTTCATCTTTAGGATCCCACTGGCACAAACGATGTAACTGAGGGACAACTATTTGTCTTTAGAACCCCACTGGTACAACTTATGTAATTGAGGACAACTATTCATCTTTAGGACAAAGCAGGCACAATCCATGTGATTGAGGGCCAACCAATTATCTTTAGGATCCCACTGGCACAACTCATGTGACTAAGGCCAACCAATTATCTTTAGGATCCCGCTGGCAAAGCCTATGTGACTGAGGCCAACCAATTATCTTTAGGATCCCGCTGGCAAAGCCCATGTGACTGAGGCCAACCAATTATCTTTAGGATCCCACTGGCAAAGCCCATGTGACTAAGGCCAACCAATTATCTTTAGGATCCCGGTGGCAAAGCCCATGTGTCCAAGGCCAACCAATTATCTTTAAGATCCTGCTGGCACAACCCATGTGACTGAGGGCCAACCAATTATCTTTAGGACCCCACTGGCGCAATTTATGTGATTGAGGGCCAGCTGTTCATCTTTAGAACCCCATTGGCACAACCCATGTGACTGAGGGACAACTATTTGTCTTTTAGAACCCTGCTGGCACAACTTATGTGATTGAGGACAACTTTTCATCTTTTGGACCCCCCTGGCACAACCCATGTGACTGGGGACCAATCAATCATCTTTAGGACCCTGCTGGCACAACCCATGTGACTGAGGGCGATCCAATGATCTTTAGGATCCCACTGGTATAACCAATGTTATATAGAGCCAACTATTTGTCTTTAGGACCCCGCTGGCACAACTCATGTGACTAAGGGTGATCCAATCATCTTTAGGACCCCACTGGTATTACCCATGTGACCGAGGGCCAATCAATCATCTTAAGGACCCTGCTGGCACAACCCATGCGATTCAGGGCCAACTATTCATCTTTAGGACCCTACTAGCACAGTGCATATGACTGAGGGCCAACTGTATTCATCTTTAGAACCCCATTCTGACAATTCATGTGATTGAGGGCCAATCAATAATTTTTAGGACACAACTGGCACAGCGCATATGATTGATTGCCAACTATTCATCTTTTGGACCTTGCTGGCACAACCCATGCGATTGAGGGCTAACCAATCATCTTTAGGACCCTGCTAGCACAACCCATGTGACTGAGGGCCAGCCAATCATCTTTCAGACGCTGCTGGCATAACCCATGTGACTGAGGGCCAACTGTTCGTCTTTAGAACCCTATTCCGACAATTCATGTGATTGAGGGCCAACCAATCATTTTTAGGGCACCGCTGGCACAGCGCATATGATTGAGAGCCATTAATCTTGTGGACCTTGCTGGAACAACACATGGGATTGAGGGCAGTTGGATAGTGCCTTTATGTTTGATGGCTGTCTATGGGCGTCATTGGAAGAAACCAAAGACCACTGTTTATGGTCATGTTGCTACATGAAATTGGACCGCCAGGTGATTAACATAGGAGTGCTTATGGCAAAATTCCTTGGCCTCATATCTGCACATAACGCCACCTATCCATTAATACACAGAGATCCTAAAGGACAATATCTGACATACATGCACAGTCTGACCACCCTGGGCATCATAAACAGAAATGCTCTGCTCTCCATGTAAACATAGAGGAGAAATAGGGGAGCTGGAGATCTACAGCCCCAGAAGATTGCTCAAAACGCCAGATTGGTCCTTTTATATCAAAGAGTACCCTAAGGCCAGCTTTAGGACCGAGCCCCACATAGGAAATGTCATGATTTAATAAAAGTCGATTTTATTATCTTTCAAGGTGGGCCAAAATCACCTGCACACACTTCAGCCCCTTTTGGTTATTGTTGTTGTGACAGAATATATTTGCAAACAAAGTGAATCGACAGTTTCTTTATTTTGCCTAAAAACATGCATAACGTGTTACCCGAAAGTAAGACCAGATCTTATATTAATTTTGGCAACAAAAGACACAGTAGGGCTTATTTTCAAGGTAGGTCTTATCATGCAATGTGTATTTGCTAGTTCCTGTGCCCCCTGTCTTCTTTCCCCCTCTCCCTCCCTGCCTGTCAGCTCAGGAGTCATTAGCATTTAGCATTAGTGCTTGTAAAATCCTATAATCTACTCTATTACCATATTGTATAAGGTACAATGTGTCTGTTTCTGTAAGATAATTGTGCCAAATATGTTCCTTACGGTGCCGCTGGGCGCTTCCGTGACCCGCCGGAGCTCTCCTCCCCGCTCTGAGCACTGCAGAGGGAGGGGCCAAGATTCCCAGCTGAACGCCGAGAGAAGAGGAGGAGAACAGCTGGAGGTCAGCGGGGCTATAAATGAAGGTATTTGGCACAATAATACAGAAAAACACACACATTGTACATTATATAATACTGTAATAGAGTGGATTATAGAATTTTACAACCACTTTAACCACTTAAGGATCGGGCCTATTTTTTTTTTGTTTACAAGTTAAAGTCTGTTTTTTTTTGCTACAAAATGACTTAGAATCCCCAAACTTTATATATTTTTTTGTTAGAATGTAATATAAAATGGCGGTCGTTGCAATATTTTATGTCACAACGTATTTGCACAGCGGTCTTACAAGCGCAATTTTTTTTTTAGAAAATATACACTATCTTTTTAATTAAAAAATAAAACATCAGTAAATTTAGCCCAATTTAGTTCTATATTTTGAAAGATAATCTTACGTCGAGTAAATTGATACTGAACACGTCACGCTTGAAAATTGCGCCCCCGCTCGTGGAATGGCGACAAATTTTTGTCCCTTAAAAATCTCCATAGGCGACATATAAAAAAATTTCTAGAGGTTACCAATTTGGAGTTACAGAGAAGGTCTAGGGCAGTGATGGCGAACCTTGGCACTCCAGATGTTTTGGAAGTACATTTCCCATGATGCTCATGCACTCTGCAGTGTAGCCGAGCATCATGGGAAATGTAGTTCCAAAACACCTGGGGTGCCAAGGTTCACCATCACTGGTCTAGGGCTAGAAGTATTGCTCTCGCTCCAACAATCGCGGCAATACCTCACATGTGTGGTTTAAACACCGTTTTCATATGCGGGCGTGACTTCCGTATGTGTCCGGTTCTGCGCGGGAACTCGGCGGGACGTGACACTTTCAATTTTTTTTTTTTCTTATTTATTTTACCCTTTTCTTTTTTTTCTTTTTACACTGTCTTTTTATGAAAGAAAATGTTTATGCCTATTACAAGGAATGTAAAAATACCTTGTGTTAGAAAAAAAGCTTGAAGGGTCCTCTTAAATATGAGATCCGGAGACCTCAGATCTCACATTTACACTTTGAATTATACC
The DNA here is from genome assembly GCF_037356315.1 of Lithobates pipiens. Taxonomy (NCBI): domain Eukaryota; kingdom Metazoa; phylum Chordata; class Amphibia; order Anura; family Ranidae; genus Lithobates; species Lithobates pipiens. The sequence goes on from NW_027507788.1 coordinate 228,122,761, forward strand.
AACATTCCAAAGCCCTGCTTACCTGCTGGCCGACTAGTTGATTTGTGTTATAATCTTTGGACGCGGTCTAAAGTGTCTCCGTTTTTTTTGGTCCTTTATTGGTGATTTAAAATGTCGAACATGTAGGCGTAATGCCCAGTAGTGACCTGCAGGGGTCACCAAAGCTTTTATTTTAGCCTAGAGGCGATTCAGTTCGCATTGTGCGCTATATAAGTATTTCATTCATTCATTCAATAATAGAAAAGAAAGCACGAGACCCAGGAGGCCACATCTCAGCGTCCCCCCGAAATTTAATGATTCTTTCAGAGTAAAAAATCTTCTTGCTTCATATTAATAAACCGTTTTCTCTTTTCTTGTGATCGGGTTTTCTTTGCAAAGTGAAATTTCCCTTGCAAAGTTTGCAAAGTAAACAGCCTTATTTTCTTTAGTAAATCAACCCCGTGATCTTGGGCCGCCAATCATTATGTATCATCTCCAATCAGCATTGTTTTCAATAAGCAGTGAGGTGAGATGATGAAAGAGCTTGCCTATCTTCTACCTGGATAATGACAACCTACATTCAGAAGATGATATCCTGTAAAGTTTCAGGATCGGAGCCTGGTGCTGGGATGATGTAAATCCAGCTCGCAGGTGCAAGAATGGTACCCTGGTCTTCTTCTGGGCCCATCATCATAGTCTGCCACAAGAAATAATACCATTGATGGTGCCCAATGGTGGACTAAGACAGGGGCGGACTGACAACTCATGGGGCCCCCCAGGCAATAGGAGATTATGGGGCCCCCGGGCAATAGGAGATTATGGGGCCACACAGTATACACACACACACACACAGACACATACTGTCCCTGGTTTTATTGAGGCTGACAACCCTGATGGGGCCCCCTAGTGGCATGGGGACCTCTGGCAGTGCCCCAATGGTCAGTCCGCCTCTGGACTAAGATGATTTCGGATCCAGAACAAGACTTTGCTCTACTATCTTCTCCTGGTCTTCTTCTGGGCCTGACATCATCTTGGTCCACCACTGGGCACCATCAATGATATAACTTTTAGTTGCAGACTATGATGATGTTGGACCCAGGAGAAGATAGAAGTGACAGAGACAGAGTGACCAGGTGGAGCGCTGACCTTGCACCACCAGAGGAGGGCACACTAACGGTGGAAGTGTGCTATAATGTGGAAGTATGCTGTGCATGCTAAGACTTTATAGCAAGGCAGGGGCAGACTGGGACGGCGGGCAGAGGGGGAATTACCCCATGAAAAAGGCTGCATTGTTTCTGCCACAGACATGGTTAATGGCTTCCTCGGGAAGAGGAATGAAAAGTCTTCGAGTTGCGGGATGAAGATGAGTAAGGCCGTGTACACACGATCGAATTGTCCGGTGTACTTAGTCCGGCAAACAATCCGGCGGATAGTCCGGCGGGCTTTCTACCCAACGGACTTGGCCACACACGGACACACAGAAAGTCCGGCGTTTGCTAGCGCGATGACGTACAACACGTACGACGGGACTAGAAAAAGGAAGTTCAATAGCCAGTAGCCAATAGCTTCCTTCTCGTACTTGCTTCTGAGCATGCGTCATTCTTAGTCCACTGGACTAGCATACTGACGAATGTATTATCCGCTGAAACCCAAGTCCGGCGGAAAGATTAGACTGCAAAAATACTTTCTAAGTCTGCCGGACTTTACGCTGAGAAAGTGCGCTGAAGCCCACACACGATCGAATTGTCTGGTGAAATGCGTTTCGGCGGACTAAGTACGCCGGACAATTTGATAGTGTGTACGCGGCATTAGCCTTTTTTTAAACTGAAGCCAGCTCCATGCCCCACAAGATGCTCTTCTTCCCCAGCCTGCCCCGACCAAGCCTCCTCGGCTCCCCCCTGCTGGACAGGTAGGGAACTCAGAGTCGGTGCAGCAGGCACTGTCCAGCTCGACCCGCCTGGTGAGCAGAGAGTACTTGGAGTGGAGCTTCAGCCTGGGATGGGGGTCATAAGGAAGAAAACAAGAGAGAGAGCGGGAGGGGGGCCGAGTCGCTGCACCATGGGCCTTTGGGTTGTACTTGCCCCCTGGGCCAAAAGTTTTCCTGGCAGCCCCTGTAGCTAGAGCTATATTGACAATTGGAATAATTCAAGAGACAGGCAACAAAAACGGGGGAAAGGTCTAAGGGAAAAAAGGGAAAGGTTGGGGGGACATGAGTGAAACCTTTAAATATAGAATGTTAAAAGGGTGTCAGGAGAGCAGTATTTTCCATATGCCGCGAAGATCAAGATCGCCGGGACCTGACCTTAAACTAGCAGGGGGAAAGTTCAAAACTAATCTTAGAAAGTTTTCTAAAAGTGTAGTGGATGCTTGGAACAGATTTCCAGCAGAGGTCAGTCAACAGTAAGCCAATTTAAACATGCTAGGTTCAAACATAAATCTATATTAAAAAAAACAAGGTTTAATAACCCCCCCAAAAAACCCAAATATCAAAAAAGGGGCAGGCTCAAAAGGCCACTTTGTCTTTTTCTGGGATCGATCTTCAGGAACCAACACTGGATTCAGTTCTGCTTAAAACAACAGAGACTATAAAGCCGGCCATACACCGAAAGAATTATGTACAATGTTTTTTTTGTTTTTTTTTAATGTTTGTTTTTGACTGCATTGATGAGAAAGTTTCCTCAGATGAATGAAATTCTAATTCTCCTTTTCTCAACTTGGCCAACATAAGCTATTTCTAACAAATTTTCTTTAAACATTATTTTTTATGGAGGAGGGAGGGGTAGCACTGCAAATGCTGACAGACATGGAGGACATATGTTATTGTCTGGCTAAACTCCACCCTGGCCAATCAATTTTCCCCAAAGGTGGCTCTACCAAGGAGTGTTGACAGGGGCCATGGAGGGGACATGAAGAGGAAATGGTTGGTCCGTGGAGGAGACATGGAGGGGACATGAAGAGGACATGGTTGGTCCGTGGAGGAGACATGGAGGGGACATGAAGAGGACATGGTTGGTCCGTGGAGGAGACATGGAGGGGATATGGAGATACATGATGGATACATGGAGGAAACATAGATAGAGGGGACATCGAGGGAACATGGAGGGAATGTTTATGAGACATGGAGGGGACATGAAGGGACTTGGTGGAAACATGGAGAGGATATGGTTGGGCTGTGGAGGAGACATGGAGGGGACATGGAAGGGAACATAAAGGATACATGATGGATACATAGAGGAAACATAGAAGGGCATAGAAGGAACATAGAGGGAACATGGAGGAACCATGGAGGGATTGTTTAGGAGACATGGAGGGACCATGGAAGAGACATGAAGGGATATGGAGGAAACATGGAAAGGACATGGAGGGTACACAGAGGGAAGGACATGGATGGACCATGGAAGAGAAAAAGCGGAAACATAGGGGGAACATGAAGTTGCCATTGAGAGAACATGGAAGGGACATGGAGTAGACATGTAGGGGACATGGAAAGAACATATAGAGGGCATAAAGGGGACATGCACAGAAAATAGAGAGTACATGGAGGGGAAATGGAAGGGACATAGAGGGAACATGGAGGAGACATGTAGGGGACATGCGCTTTTTTGCCCCCTTCCTCTGGGGGTGGGGCTGGTTGGGTCCCCGGCGGCTGCCGGGCTGGGAAATGTCCTGGAGCATATGTTGCCGGCCTTCAGCTTGGGTTAGGCTCTCTCTCTCAGATCAGCAGGGGGGACCCCCCTGGAAATGTTACCATGTATGCTTTCGTTCTCTTCCCTAATCTTCTACCCATTCCCCCATTACCCCCCTGTTCCCAAGCTTTACGGTTAAATCTGCTATCTTTTAAACCCTCTTTGTCAAGGTATTGTTGACTCTGTTGCATTTTATATGTCAAATTAAAGTTAAAATAAAGATTAAAAAAAAATAAAGGGGACATGCACAGAAGAACATAGAGGGTACATGAAGGGAACGTGAAGGGGACATGGAGGAGACATGTAGGGGACATAGAGAGAACATGTAGAGGGCATAAAGGGGACATGCACAGAACATTGAGGGTACATGGAGGGGAAATGGAAGGGACATAGAGGGAACACGGAGGAGACATGTAGAGGGCATAAAGGGGACATGCACAGAATATTGAGGGTACATGGAGGGGAAATGGAAGGGACATAGAGGGAACACGGAGGAGACATAATGGGGACATGCACAGAAGAACGTAGAGGGTACATGAAGGGAACGTGGAGGGAACATGGAAGGAATATGGAGGGGACATGGAGGAAACATGGAGAGAACATGTAGAGGGCATAAAGGGGACATGCACAGAACATTGAGGGTACATGGAGGGGAAATGGAAGGGACATAGAGGGAACACGGAGGAGACATGTAGAGGGCATAAAGGGGACATGCACAGAATATTGAGGGTACATGGAGGGGAAATGGAAGGGACATAGAGGGAACACGGAGGAGACATAATGGGGACATGCACAGAAGAACGTAGAGGGTACATGAAGGGAACGTGGAGGGAACATGGAAGGAATATGGAGGGGACGTGGAGGAAACATGGAGAGAACATGTAGAGGGCATAAAGGGGACATGCACAGAACATTGAGGGTACATGGAGGGGAAATGGAAGGGACATAGAGGGAACACGGAGGAGACATAATGGGGACATGCACAGAAGAACGTAGAGGGTACATGAAGGGAACGTGGAGGGGACATGGAAGGAATATGGAGGGGACGTGGAGGAAACATGGAGAGAACATGTAGAGGGCATAAAGGGGACATGCACAGAACATTGAGGGTACATGGAGGGGAAATGGAAGGGACATAGAGGGAACACGGAGGAGACATGTAGAGGGCATAAAGGGGACATGCACAGAATATTGAGGGTACATGGAGGGGAAATGGAAGGGACATAGAGGGAACACGGAGGAGACATAATGGGGACATGCACAGAAGAACGTAGAGGGTACATGAAGGGAACGTGGAGGGAACATGGAAGGAATATGGAGGGGACGTGGAGGAAACATGGAGAGAACATGTAGAGGGCATAAAGGGGACATGCACAGAACATTGAGGGTACATGGAGGGGAAATGGAAGGGACATAGAGGGAACACGGAGGAGACATAATGGGGACATGCACAGAAGAACGTAGAGGGTACATGAAGGGAACGTGGAGTGGACATGGAAGGAATATGGAGGGGACGTGGAGGAAACATGGAGAGAACACAGTGGGAAGGACACAGAGGGGCCATGAAAGGGACTTGGAAGAAACATGGATGGAACATGGAGTTGCCATGGAGAGGACATGGAAGAGAGAACATGTAGAGGACATAAAGGGGACATTCACAAAACACAGAGGATACACAAAGGGGACATGGAGAAGACTACAAAACCACAATCAGTCCCCTAACGTTCCTGATTGGTAAAGATCTGGATCGGTCAAACATTATCTCACATCTTTAGACATCCAAACTGTACTTAAAGCTGTGACCATGAGCTGCTGTAGACATCCCCAAACCTGTCTGACCAGCCTCTGATAAAACAACTGGGGGGGTAATTCTTGTACCAACAAAGTGTGTCTTGTGACACCTCCATGTCCTCTCCCAAGTCTAAAGCCTCTATAAGGTGACAATCTGTCAGTCCGCCCCACCCCCACCCCACCCCCCCCCCCCCAACTGGCATTCCTCCATTGTTGTGAGACGCACAGTAGGAGCTCCTGCTAAAACCCGACACACTTGTATCCTGGCTACACGTTTTTTTAGGGGTGGAAAAAAAAACACTTAGGGCTGGTTCATGTCCATGTACAGAGTATAGTGCGCCATAACCCATGGGCGGATGTATTGTGTATATAAATTATTAACATTTTTCATTTAGCGAACCATCAACTTTCCCAATGGCGATGGCTCATTTTTATATTTCCTACTATTTTCATAATTTAAAAAAAATGTTTTGTTTTTTTTAATTGTTTTTATATTTTTGATTTAATTCCTTTTTCGGGTGACTGTATTTCTATGGTCTCTTCAGCAAGTGTTTAATATTTAAAAGCCCCCCCGCCTGAGGAAATAAACCATTTTTAAATCCATTTTCTACGTGCCGCAATGCGCCAATAATGGGTCTCCAATGGTAGCATTTAAAATGAAAAAAAATTTGATTGGGCGCTATTCTTTAAAATGTTACAAGCCCTATGAAAGTGTCTCTGCATTCCAAGATCCTTAAAACCCGGCAACTCAATATCTATAATATTTTTTTTTTAATTAAATTAGATAAAAAATTGCTTTGGGAACATTTCTTTGCTCTTCTGATATTTAATTCCGATTGTTTTCTTGGACAAAATTCTAACTGGGAATGTGGTTTGGGGGAAAAAAAATCATATTTATTGTAATTCGTTGGGGAAATGCAAAATCATAGAAGAATTCAAAACATTGGCATCCCAATTGAACAACATTCTCGCCTAGCAGTGAAAACGAGTCGCTGGTTCGAATCCCAACCACGACACTAACTGCCTGGAGTTTGCATGTTCTCCCTGTGCCTGCGTGGGTTTCCTCCGGGTACTCCGGTTTCCTCCCACACTCCAAAGACATGCAGGTAGGTTAACTGGCTTCTGTCTAAATTGGTCCCTAGTATATGAATGTGAGTTAGGGAAAAATGGAAAATACCGCACTCTAAACAAACAAAACTAAGCCCCCGCACACACGGTCTGGAAATTCCGACCACAAAATCCATCGGATTTTTTTCCGGCGGATTTTGTCCGAAACTGGTGTTGCATACACACGGTCTGACAAAGTTGTCGAAAAAAAATCTGATCGTTCGGAACGCGATGACGTTCGTTCGTTACGACGGGACTACGTTCAGGCTAGTAGCCAATAGCTTTGCTCTCGTACTTTGATCTGAGCATGCGTGGCACGTTGTCCGATCGGAAATTCTCTACAAGCGACTGGAAAAAGTCAGATCGGATTTTGTTGTTGGAAAAATGTGAGATCCTGCTCTCATTTTTTTTTTTCCCCGTCGGAATTACCGACGGAAAAAGTCAGATAGAGCCCACACACGCTCGGATTTTCCGACAATATAATCCGATCGGACCTTTTCCGTCGGAATTTCCGACCGTGTGTACGGGGCGTAACGCTAAGCAGCAGCTAAAATGTGAGATACGCACACATAGACAAATAGACAACAGAAATGGCTGCGCTGAAAGTACTGATAAATACAAACAATATGCAAATTAATTGTAATTAATCAAACCAAATGACTCTAATTACATAGTGAATGTGAAAAAATAAACAGAAAATAAAAGGGAAAAAGTCCAAAGCTGAGAATAATTCCAATAAATTGAATTGTTCAAATAACTTTGAAAACAGTCCGTGATTCTTGAAATATTAACTCAAATAAGTTAATAAATAAGACTTAATCTTCCACCACCAAAAAGCGACAAGCGCCCAATGAAATGCACGCTTACCAAAAGGCGAGCTATATATATATATTGAGCTTGCGGCTATATACCCAGCAGGTCTTTCATCCAGGGAATCAGGACAACAACTTCAATGGTGTCAGCACAATAGAGGAGAGATGGGCAGCCGGTGGACAGGTAGCTCGATCGAGCAAAATACACGGATGGATATCAAATGTCACCCAAAATATGAAAAAAGGAAGCTTTCCATAGTGTAAATCTGGTATTAAAGTGGTTGGAAACCCTTACAAACCACTTTGACCTACAGGTGAGCCTAGATTAAGGCTTACCTGTAGGTACAAGAAATATCTCCTAAACCTACACGGTTTAGGAGATATTTGCCCAAAGACAGGCACCGCTGTCTACGGTGCATGCGCCGTAGACTGCGGCGCGCAGGCGCACTGAGCGCATCATTTCCAACAATGGAGCTGCCGCGCGTGTCGGCTCCCGTGTGCATGCGCAGGAGTGACGTCATCGCGGCTTCGCCGAATGACAGCGGCGGAGCTGCGAGACCCCACCGAGAAGATGGATGCGGCGGACTACAGGGGACAGCAGCGACTTCGCTGGCTCCTGTGTCAGGTAAGTGACAAATAATGGGCTACTATGCGATGCGATGCGATGCGATGCATAGTAGTCCATTATGCTTTACCTTTGCAGGGAATGAAAGAGGAAGTAACACCCATCAGGGTTTACTTCCTCTTTAATGTTTAATAAAATAAGGAAAAACACACTTACAAAAAGCACCGTTAAAATCAGCAAGAATAGCCGGCCGGCTTGCGAACGCCCGTTCGCTCAAAAGCACCAAACGCGATGGCGTCAGCACGTTTGGTGCTTCTGAGCGAATGGGCGTTCGCAAGCTCAATTAGCTTTGCCTTTTGGTAAGCGTGCATTTCATTGGGTGCTTGGCACTTTTTGGTGGTGGAAGATTAAAGTGATTGTAAACACTTAAAAAGGAAGCTTTCCATAGTGTAAATCTGGTATTAAAGTGGTTGGAAACCCTTACAAACCACTTTGACCTACAGGTGAGCCTAGATTAAGACTTACCTGTAGGTCCAAGAAATATCTCCTAAACCTATACGGTTAAGGAGATATTTGCCGAAAGACAGGCACCGCTGTCTAAGGCGCATGTGCCGTAGACAGCGGCGCGCAGGCGCACTGAGCGCGGCAGCCGTTAACAGCGATATGCCGCGCGTGGCGGCTCCCATGTGCATGCGCGGGAGTGACGTCATCGCAGCTTCGCCGAATGACAGCTGCGGAGCTGCGAGACCCCACCGAGAAGATGGATGCGCTGGACTACAGGGGACAGTGGTGACATCGCTGGCTCCTGTGTCAGGTAAGTGACACATAATAGGCTACTATGCGATGCGATGCGATGCATAGTAGTCCATTATGCTTTACCTTTGCAGGGAATGAAAGAGGAAGTAACACCCATCAGGGTTTACTTCCTCTTTAAGTCTTATTTATTCATTTATTTGAGTACTATTTCAAGAATCACGGACTGTTTTCAAATTTATTTGAACAATTCAATTTAATGGATTTATTCTCAGCTTTGGACTTTTTTCACTTTTATTTATTTTTTCACATTCACTATGTAATTAGAGTCATTGGTTTGATTACTTACCATTAATTTGTATATTGTTTTAATTTTGTATTTTTATCAGTACTTTCGGCGCAGCTATTTCTGTTGTCTATGTGAGTAACGCCTTGTACACACGGTCGGAAATTCCGACGGAAAAGGTCCAATGGGATTATATTGTCAGAAAATCTGATCGTGTGTGGGCTCTATCAGATTTTTTCCGTCAGAAATTCTGACGGAAAAAGAATTTGGGAGCTGGATCTCAAATTTTCCGACAAAAAAAAAAAAAAATCAGATAGGACTTTTTCCGATCATTTGTAGAGAATTTCCGATCGGACAAAGTGCCACGCATGCGCAGATCAAATTACGAGACCAAAGCTATTGGCTACTAGCCTCAAAGTAGTCCCGTCGTAACGAACGAACGTCACCATGTTTTCAAACGATCGATCGGATTTTCCGACAGCTTTGTCCGACCGTGTGTACGCAACACCAGTTTAGGACAAAATCCGTTGGAAAAAAATCAGACGGATTTTGTTGTCGGAATGTCCGACCCGTGTGTACGGGGCATTAGAGACCTTAGGTTGTAAGCTCCTTGAGGGTAGGGACTGATGTGAATGTACAATGTATATGTAAAGCGTTGTGTAAATTAATGGCGCTACATAAGTACCTAAAATAATAAAAAATAAACAACATTTTTTTTTTTTTTTTTATCTGAAATTTGGAACTATGGAATGCTCTGACCAATGATTTTCCTGAATTTCCATACAAATTTTTTTAACCAACATTCTACTGGTGTATGGTCAGCGTAAAATGAATGCTGAGGATAGACAGACATTTTATTGCTGTCTAAGCATTGGGAGATTCTTTCCCAGCCACACACTCCCATGTGTGTGAAAGTGTGCCTGGCAGAAGAGTGTGACATTCGCCATGTGTGTGTTGGAGGAATTGTTCACTTTTATCCACACTTGCCTGAGTGTCCTGAATTCCCAGGGACTGCCATGGTTTTGATTCTTTATTCCTAAAACTATTTTCACCCCAAAATGAATCGGCTATGCAACAAAATCTTTTTGGCGCATTAAGTTGACTTCTTAATTAATAATACCTGTTACAATAATAAAAAAAAAAAGCATCAAAAATTGCCAATTTTTTTCTTCTTAACGTATATATATATATATTTATTTATGCTATAATACAAATAAATTTGTTTCACCATTAAAAATCCCTTTGCCTTTGCTCTCCTATCATTCATATTTCATGAATGATAGGAGAGCAAAGGCAAAGGGATTTTTAACTGTGAAACAAATTATTTGTATGATAGCATAAATTTTAGCCAGAAAATAGTTTATATATCAAATATTTATTGAAATCAAGGTTAAAATTCATTTCCATGCAATTGATGAAATGTACAGATGATAAAAGATGATAAAAGCTTTGGTGGTCATGAACAATACTATAGTGTTTATCTTAAACGCACATTATCCCGACATGTTTTGCAAAGAGATTTGCTTCCTCAGGGGATGTGTGAATATTATTCCAGTATAAGAAGTTCTAAATTAGAAAAAAAAATAGAAAAAAAATATACATAGTTACAAATAGATAAAACAAAAAATACATAAGGACACGCACAAGCCTAGGAGCACCACATTGAATGGCGGACCACAGTGAACAATTATATATATATATATATATATATATATATATATATATATATATATATTTATATATATATATATATATATTATTTTAATTATTTTAAAGAAAATATAACAAAATGACAGGCTAATGACACTGTACAGCACCAAGGCTTTGGGTTAATTTCCAATGTGGTTATGGGGATCCAAAAAATATACTATTGGGTTCATCAGTTTCCCAAATCAAAAGAACACAGAACACTTTGCAAAGCAACATTGTAAATACTATTTTAATATTAATAAACAATTTTTTCTAATTTTATATATATATATATATATATATATATATATATATATATTCATTCAATTTTCTTTGTTTGTAATAATCATGTGAACCATATATACATCAAATATGTTTGGAATTGTATTTATTTGCTGCCATGAATTTTACTGTTTGTCACAAATCATGTTTTAGCAATTAATTTTGTATTAATAAATGTATTATGATTATATCAACATCTGTTGAATTTTTACGATTGTATTTTTACATTGTAAATGCCTCATTATATTGTCTAATTATGCTCTCCAAATATCACTATCATGAACCACCCTTAGGGGTCTGTGACACCCAGGTTATTTTCATGTGATATACTTACCGTATATACTCGAGTATAGGCCGACCCGAATATAAGCCGAGGCCCCCAATTTACCCCCAAAAAAACTGGCAAACTTATTGACTCGTGTATAAGCCGAGGGTAAGACATGCCTGTCCATCCCTGTGTGTGTGTCCGTCCATCCCTGTGTGTCCGTCCATCCCTGTGTGTCCGTCCATCCCTGTGTGTCCGTCCATCCATCCCTGTGTGTGTGTGTGTCCATCCATCCATCCATCCCTGTGTGTGTGTGTCTCCATCCATCCATCCCTGTGTGTGTGTCTCCATCCATCCATCCATCCATCCCTGTGTGTGTGTGTATCCATCCGTGTGTGTGTGTGTGTGTGTGTGTGTGTGTGTGTGTGTGTGTGTGTGTGTGTGTGTGTGTGTGTGTGTGTGTCCAGCCTACCTGTGTCCCGAGCCTTTGTCCCGAGCCTCCGTCCCGTGCCTTGCCTCCTTGCCTCCGTGCCTCGCCGCCGTGCCTTGCCTCCGTCCCGTCCCGTCCCGTGCCGTGCCTTGCCTTGCCTCCGTCCCGTGCCCTCTTCGTCGGCGCATCGGCGGCCATTGTAAAATTCAAAAGCTGCGCCGCCGCCTTCGCCTGTGATAGGCGGAACACTGAATTTCCCAGCAGCCTGTGTTCCGCCTATCACGTACATCGTATCATCCTCGTCCGTAGTACGAGGATGATACGATGTCCGTGATAGGCGGAACACAGGCTGCTGGGAAATTCAGTGTTCCGCCTATCACAGGCGAAGGCGGAGCCGGAGGCGCGGCTTTTGAATTATAGAATGGCCGCTGTCTGTCTGCTCGACACGCTGATCGAGCGGGCAGACAGCGATGACTCGAGTATAAGCCGAGGGGGGCACTTTCAGCCTCAAAAAAGAGGCTGAAAATCTCGGCTTATACTCGAGTATATACGGTATATTTAAGTATAACAGGCCTCACTCAAAGTCCCAACCCTATCCCCCCCCCCCCCTTTTGTTTATATATATATATATATATATATATATATATATATATATATATATAAATGAGCAAAAATAGTTTAATAATATTAAAATAGTATTTACAACGTTGCTTTGCAAAGTGTTCTGTGTTCTTTTGTTTTTTTTGTTATTTTTTTTTTCTCCATGTTATTATATTTTTTAATTATATTATTATTATTATTATTATTATTATACAAGATTTATATAGTGCCAACAGTTTGCGCAGCACTTTACAATATGAAGGGGGACAGTACAAATACAATATAGTTCAATGTAAGCTCCTCTGATCAGGACCCTCTGATCTCTCCTGTATTGATTTGTAGTGTAAGTGTACTGTCTGCCCTCATGTTGTAAAGCGCTGTGCAAACTGTTGGCGCTATATCAATCCTGAATAATAATAATAATATACTAGGAATAGGAGTTTAATTTATAAACAAAGAGGTTCAAAGAACTTAGAGAAATAACTTGGCATTATTGACAAATGACAATATATATATATATATATTGACATTATAACTTGACAATAACATTTGCCTATTCAAGTGTAGGCAAACATTGTGTATAAAAAAAATAGGGAAAAACAAGTATGTGAAATGCATTAAAATTGTATTACTGTCTGACTTTTTTCTCAGTAAAAAAAAAAAAAGTGAAACAATGTTGCTTTAAATATTTTGAATTTAAATTTTTTTTTTCTTGTAAAAAATTCAAATAAAAAAACAAAAAGTAACCCCCCCCCAAAAAAAAAAAAAAATAAAAAAAAAAAACAACAACAACCCCCAGGACATATTTACAGCATCTTGCTCTCTCCAAAAAATAATAATCTTGTCTTCCCCATTGACTTTAATTACTTTTTTCCAAAATGTCCCATTTTTTGTCATTTTAGCAAAGTGAAACTGGTCAAGTATGTTCATCCCCTTCTTAAAAAAAAAAAAAAAAAAAAAAAAGATATGTTCATTAGTGATGGACGAACTTCCGACGGGACGTTTCGCGAACGCGAAACGCGAACGGGCACAAACGTTCGCGAAAACGACCGTTCGCCGCGGGCTCCATTGACTTCAATGGGAGGCGAATTTCGCAAACCTTTAGGTCGAATTTGCGGCCACGGGGTAATTATTAGGGGGTAGCACGTAGTCCCACCACCTGGACAATAGCATAATACATGTATGAGGTGAATTTGGGATCGATAACTACAAGCATTTTTTTTTTATTTGGGAAATTGTTCTGACAATTCAGGACTATGGAGCTAATGAAGGCAATGGAGGAGAGGGAAGGTCAGGGACCAGGGTAGGCAAACAAGAGGGTGCAGGAGATACAGAGCACTGACAGCAGCACCGTAATACAGAGCACTGACATCAGCACCGTGACATACAGCGCTGACAGCAGCTCCGTGACATACAGCGCTGACAGCAGCTCCGTGACATACAGCGCTGACAGCAGCTCCGTGACATACAGCGCTGACAGCAGCACCGTGACATACAGCGCTGACAGCAGCTCCGTGACATACAGCGCTGACAGCAGCTCCGTGACATACAGCGCTGACAGCAGCTCCGTGACATACAGCGCTGACAGCAGCTCCGTGACATACAGCGCTGACAGCAGCTCCGTGACATACAGCGCTGACAGCAGCTCCGTGACATACAGCGCTGACAGCAGCTCCGTGACATACAGCGCTGACAGCAGCTCCGTGACATACAGCGCTGACAGCAGCACCGTAAGCAGCCCCAGGAGGAAGTCAGCACAGCACAGGGATGGTGTGATCCCTTCATAATAAGAACCCCCAGGAGGAAGTCAGCACAGCACAGGGATGGTGGGAGCCCCTCATAATAAGAACCCCCAGGAGGAAGTCAGCACAGCACAGGGATGGTGGGAGCCCCTCATAATAAGAACACCCAGGAGGAAGTCAGCACAGCACAGGGATGGTGGGAACCCCTCATAATAAGCAGCCCCAGTAGAAATATGACACCGCTCAACCTCTTCAAAGAGGAGGGTAGGGGCATATAGTACGGTGTGCTTTTTTGGGTCAGGGAAGTGAGCCAAATGAATTAAGAAGGTCTGTGTGCTTGATTCCAAAAATTGTTTATAGACATATACATGGTCTACTGATCACATGTGTTGAATTCCTCCGAGATCCATGCCTCATTCATTTTTAGAAATGTGAGGTAGTTAACACTGTCGTGAGCTAGGCGAGTACGCTTATCGGTCACAATCCCCCCTGCTGCGCTGAACGTCCTTTCGGACAGGACACTGGATGAGGGGCAAGCCAACAGTTCGATTGCAAATTGGGCAAGCTCTGGCCAGAGGTCAAGCCTGCCCACCCAGTAGTCTAGGGGTTCATCACTCCTCAGAGCGTCCACATCGGCCGTTAACCCAATGTAGTCGGACACCTGACGGTCTAGGCGTTCCCTGATGCTGGATCCGGATGACACCTGTCGATGGGTCGGCTGAAAGAATGACCTCATATCCGAAGTCACCAACACATCTTCAAACCGGCCTCTTCTTGCAGGCGCTGTTGGATTGGTACCCGCAAATCCTTCTCTGGGAGTGGGAATTGCTCCTCTGCCAGCGCACGCAAAAGCAGAATGCAGCATTTCTCGAAGCAAGGCCTGGAAGTGCTGCATTCTGACAGCCCTCTGCGACGGCGGTAACATTTCCGCCATTTTGTGTTTGTACCGGGGATCTAAGTACGTTGCCACCCAGTACTGGTCCTTGACCCTCATGCTTTTTATACGGGGGTCCCTATTAAAACACTGGAGCATGAAGGCCCCCATTTGCACTCAAGCGGAAGGTATGTGGTGGTGGTGGTGTTGTTGGTGGTAGTGTCTTTGGGGGTGCACATAGCAGAGAGTGAAGAAGAGGGTGCAGATCGAGAGGATGAGGAGGGTGCAGAAGAATAAGGCTGAGTGAGCCACTCAACCAAGTCTGGTGCGTCCTTTAAAGTAATTGAACGCACCTTCTGCAACTTCCCACTTTGGCTCAAGGCTGTTGCTCCTGCCCTACCCCTACCACCCCTGCGGAAGGGCCTGCCTCTTCCTCTGCCTGTCATTTTTTAAATCACCCTGTGACAAAACTCTTAGTCCCTATACCGCTGAAGGACTGCTGCAGTATAGGGCAGCGGTCAGCAGTAGTGCACGTCAACCCTATGTATTGTGGACCGATAGCGGTCCTTACAGAACAGCAGACTGTACTGCACTCAGGCCTATGTACCGTAGCACCCTATACCAAGTTACCAGTCCTTATAAGAACTTTTGTGGACCAAGCAGGTTGTGTGTTAGTGATTAGCAGACTGTACGTCAGTCCCTATACCAATGAAGGACTGCTGCAGTATAGGGCAGCGGTCAGCAGTAGTGCACGGCAACCCTATGTATTGTGGACCGATAGCGGTCCTTACAGAACAGCAGACTGTAACGCACTCAGGCCTATGTACCGTAGCACCCTATACCAAGTTACCAGTCCTTATAAGAACTTTTGTGGACCAAGCAGGTTGTGTGTTAGTGATTAGCAGACTGTACGTCAGTCCCTATACCAATGAAGGACTGCTGCAGTATAGGGCAGCGGTCAGCAGTAGTGCACGGCAACCCTATGTATTGTGGACCGATAGCGGTCCTTACAGAACAGCAGACTGTAACGCACTCAGGCCTATGTACCGTAGCACCCTATACCAAGTTACCAGTCCTTATAAGAACTTTTGTGGACCAAGCAGGTTGTGTGTTAGTGTTTAGCAGACTGTGCGTCAGTCCCTATACCGCTGAAGGACTGCTGCAGTATAGGGCAGCGGTCAGCAGTAGTGCACGGCAACCCTATGTATTGTGGACCGATAGCGGTCCTTACAGAACAGCAGACTGTAACGCACTCAGGCCTATGTACCGTAGCACCCTATACCAAGTTACCAGTCCTTATAAGAACTTTTGTGGACCAAGCAGGTTGTGTGTTAGTGTTTAGCAGACTGTGCGTCAGTCCCTATACCGCTGAAGGACTGCTGCAGTATAGGGCAGCGGTCAGCAGTAGTGCACGGCAACCCTATGTATTGTGGACCGATAGCGGTCCTTACAGAACAGCAGACTGTAACGCACTCAGGCCTATGTACCGTAGCACCCTATACCAAGTTACCAGTCCTTATAAGAACTTTTGTGGACCAAGCAGGTTGTGTGTTAGTGTTTAGCAGACTGTGCGTCAGTCCCTATACCGCTGAAGGACTGCTGCAGTATAGGGCAGCGGTCAGCAGTAGTGCACGGCAACCCTATGTATTGTGGACCGATAGCGGTCCTTACAGAACAGCAGACTGTAACGCACTCAGGCCTATGTACCGTAGCACCCTATACCAAGTTACCAGTCCTTATAAGAACTTTTGTGGACCAAGCAGGTTGTGTGTTAGTGATTAGCAGACTGTACGTCAGTCCCTATACCAATGAAGGACTGCTGCAGTATAGGGCAGCGGTCAGCAGTAGTGCACGGCAACCCTATGTATTGTGGACCGATAGCGGTCCTTACAGAACAGCAGACTGTAACGCACTCAGGCCTATGTACCGTAGCACCCTATACCAAGTTACCAGTCCTTATAAGAACTTTTGTGGACCAAGCAGGTTGTGTGTTAGTGATTAGCAGACTGTACGTCAGTCCCTATACCAATGAAGGACTGCTGCAGTATAGGGCAGCGGTCAGCAGTAGTGCACGGCAACCCTATGTATTGTGGACCGATAGCGGTCCTTACAGAACAGCAGACTGTAACGCACTCAGGCCTATGTACCGTAGCACCCTATACCAAGTTACCAGTCCTTATAAGAACTTTTGTGGACCAAGCAGGTTGTGTGTTAGTGATTAGCAGACTGTACGTCAGTCCCTATACCAATGAAGGACTGCTGCAGTATAGGGCAGCGGTCAGCAGTAGTGCACGGCAACCCTATGTATTGTGGACCGATAGCGGTCCTTACAGAACAGCAGACTGTAACGCACTCAGGCCTATGTACCGTAGCACCCTATACCAAGTTACCAGTCCTTATAAGAACTTTTGTGGACCAAGCAGGTTGTGTGTTAGTGATTAGCAGACTGTACGTCAGTCCCTATACCAATGAAGGACTGCTGCAGTATAGGGCAGCGGTCAGCAGTAGTGCACGGCAACCCTATGTATTGTGGACCGATAGCGGTCCTTACAGAACAGCAGACTGTAACGCACTCAGGCCTATGTACCGTAGCACCCTATACCAAGTTACCAGTCCTTATAAGAACTTTTGTGGACCAAGCAGGTTGTGTATTAGTGTTTAGCAGACTGTGCGTCAGTCCCTATACCGCTGAAGGACTGCTGCAGTATAGGGCAGCGGTCAGCAGTAGTGCACGGCAACCCTATGTATTGTGGACCGATAGCAGTCCTTACAGAACAGCAGACTGTACTGCACTCAGGCCTATGTACCGTAGCACCCTATACCAAGTTACCAGTCCTTATAAGAACTTTTGTGGACCAAGCAGGTTGTGTGTTAGTGTTTAGCAGACTGTGCGTCAGTCCCTATACCGCTGAAGGACTGCTGCAGTATAGGGCAGCGGTCAGCAGTAGTGCACGTCAACCCTATGTATTGTGGACCGATAGCGGTCCTTACAGAACAGCAGACTGTAACGCACTCAGGCCTATGTACCGTAGCACCCTATACCAAGTTACCAGTCCTTATAAGAACTTTTGTGGACCAAGCAGGTTGTGTATTAGTGTTTAGCAGACTGTGCGTCAGTCCCTATACCGCTGAAGGACTGCTGCAGTATAGGGCAGCGGTCAGCAGTAGTGCACGGCAACCCTATCTATTGTGGACCGATAGCGGTCCTTACAGAACAGCAGACTGTACCGCACCCAAGCCTATGTACCGTAGCACCCTAGACAGACCAAGTTACCAGTCCTGATAAAGAGCTTTGTGGAACAAGTGAGTTGTGAATGATTAGCAGACTGCAGCAGAAGGGCAGCAGTCAAGTATAATATTCTTTCTATATTTGGAAGAAAGAATATTATACGTGTACAAGCCTATTACCGTACCACTGATACCAGTCCTGAAAAGAACCTTTGTGGAACTAATAGTAACAGCAAGTCTTTAAAATTATCCTCACTGCCTGACACACTGCTTCCTGCCTGTCCCTATACAAATTGGCAAAAAAGAGTAGGCTGGAACGATTAGCTGGAACAGCTCTTTTGTGGACCTGATAGTAACAGCTAATGATGATGATGATGATGATGATGAAGAAAGACTAATCTGGCTGAGCTGTCCCTAAAATAGCAGCATACAGCGCTCTGTCCCTTTATCTAAACTGACAAAAGAAACTCAGGCTGCTGACCTAACACCTATACCAGTCCTGAAAAGAACTTTTGTGTACCAAATAGCTAGCGTTTTCTCTGTCCCTACTCCACACAGGATCCTTTCCCTACAGTGACAGAAGAAAGAATGTAAAATGGCCACCGGATCGGGTGTATTTATAGGTTAGGGGGAATGTCCAAGTGTCCATGAGCTGTCATGTCTCAATTGGTTGTCCTGTAACACATGATAAACGTGTCACGAAAGGTTAAAGTTCTTGTATACATTAAACACGTAAGTCCGCCGGGGCGAACGACGGAAAAAGGCGTTCGAACCCGCGGACGGCGAAAGTCGGAAATTCGCCGCGAAACGACCGCCGGGCGAACCGTTCGGCCATCACTAATGTTCATCCCTAATTTTAAGATCTAATAATTATTCAGAATATTCTAGTGTGACATAATTCAGTACCCTGTGCACCAAAGGAGTCTTAAAATTATTTTCAAAGGTTTTGGTGACAATGCTTTTTATGTGTCTTTTATGGTTCATCTCATAGTAGTCCAATGTATGTGTGCCGCCCCTCTGTACAATAGTTGTGTCCTGGTTCTTGGTGCTCAGTAATAAGAGGGGAGATGTAAGCAGCACACTTCCTTCTCTCCCATGGACGTGTGACAATTCACAGCGGTATGTCAGGCACACTTCCCGGCTCATAGACCAGTGCCTTCACCACCATTAGGTCTAATCACCTCTCTGCTGTCTTCTCCCAGGACGGCATCAAAAGGACACGAGGTGTGGAAGTGTGCTTCTCCCAGGGGTCCTTCACACTTCACCATCATCAAAGGGCAAAGGGGGAGCTGAGGGGGTCTGAGACCAAAATCTGATTCCTACAGACATGAGAAGACCGTTTGACAGTTGGATCATCTTCATATGTCTGAAGGTTTGCCCCTTGTTGGAATCTTCTTGGCAACACAATTGATCGGCCACAATAAATTTTTCTGGTTGTCATTTTTTAAGACAATCAATTTCTGCCCCCCCCCCCCTCCAACCTATTCTCAGTGTAGAAACAAACTTCCAAATATTCATATAATGATCACTTCTGAGAACGATAGTTGACCATCTGGATCAAGTATGATTTCAGCAAAATTGCTTCTAATTTTGCCAAAATTTTTACTCAAATTTTGCCATTAAAAACAAACCTTGGCGCTCAGCAGTTACATAGTAGTTGACAGGAGGAACCACTGAACGTAGTGACGCTACCTGAAATGACAGGAGGAACCACTGAACGTAGTGACGCTACCTGAAATGACAGGAGGAACCACTGAACGTAGTGACGCTACCTGAAATGACAAGGGGAACCACTGAACGTAGTGACGCTACCTGAAATGACAGGAGGAACCACTGAACGTAGTGACGCTACCTGAAATGACAGGAGGAACCACTGAACGTAGTGATGCTACCTAAAATGACAAGGGGAACCACTGAACGTAGTGACGCTACCTGAAATGACAGGAGGAAGCACTGAACGTAGTGACCCTACCTGAAATGACAGGAGGAAGCACTGAACGTAGTGACGCTACCTGAAATGACAGGAGGAACCACTGAACGTAGTGACGCTACCTGAAATGACAGGAGGAACCACTAAATGTAGTGACGCTACCTGAAATGATAGGAGGAACCACTAAATGTAGTGACACAGCTGCACTCCAAGATCCATCAAAATTCTTATTTAATAACGAACACCCCAAGTGTTAGGCCGCGTACACACGGGCAGACTGTTCGCCCAACTTTGTCCGCTGAACAGTGTTTGGGCGGACAGTCCGCTCGTGTGTGGGCTTTCAGCGGACAGTTTCAGCGGACAGTTGGACGGACAAGGTTTTTCGGAATTTCCGAAAAACTGTCCGCTGAAACCTTGTTTCAGCGAACAGTCCGCTCATGTGTAGGCTTGTTCGTCAAACAAAGTTGTGCGCATGCTCAGAAAGGATTTTCACGCCGAAAGCTATAATGCAGTGTATAGGACGTCGTATTTTTCGTCCCGTCGTACGTGCCGTTCACGTCATCGCGCACGGTTTCAGCAAACTGTTCGTCCGTCGTGTGTGGCCATGTCCGTCCATGCTAATTTTGAGCGGACTGTTTGCCGAAACTGTTGGACGGACAAAGTTGGGCGAACAGTCCGCCCGTGTGTACGCGGCCTTACAGACAGAACTGATGTTCCTTATTAAATAAGAATTTTGATGGATCTTGGAGTGCAGCCATTTCTTCAGTGTCGATCGTATGTGGAGGCAAGCCGAGGCGGGGCACCTGTGATATCATTAGGCTTCCTGTCTCACCTGGAGCAGCGAGTTCTTTTGTTTGGATAATGTGACAGTGAATGTAGTGACGCTACCTGAAATGACAGGAGGAACCGCTGAACGTATTGACGCTACCTGAAATGACAGGAGGAACCGCTGAACGTATTGACGCTACCTGAAATGACAGGAGGAACCACTGAACCTATTGATGCTACCTGAAATGACAGGAGGAACCGCTGAACGTATTGACGCTACCTGAAATGACAGGAGGAACCGCTGAATGTAGTGGCGCTACCTGAAATGACAGGAGGAACCGCTGAATGTAGTGGCGCTACCTGAAATGACAGGAGGAACTGCTGAATGTAGTGGCGCTACCTGAAATGACAGGAGGAACTGCTGAATGTAGTGGCGCTACCTGAAATGACAGGAGGAACTGCTGAATGTAGTGGTGCTACCTGAAATGACAGGAGGAACCGCTGAATGTAGTGGCGCTACCTGAAATGACATGAGGAACAGCTGAATGTAGTGGCGCTACCTGAAATGACAGGAGGAACCGCTGAATGTAGTGGCGCTACCTGAAATGACAGGAGGAACTGCTGAATGTAGTGGCGCTACCTGAAATGACAGGAGGAACTGCTGAATGTAGTGGCGCTACCTGAAATGACAGGAGGAACTGCTGAATGTAGTGGCGCTACCTGAAATGACAGGAGGAACCGCTGAATGTAGTGGCGCTACCTGAAATGAGCAGACAAACCAGGACTTTATGGTCCAGGTGTCTGGAACGTTTTTTTCCGGGGACAAATCTTGGACCTGGGATTGCTCCAGGAAATGAGGGACTGTTGGCAATGTGTCCATAAATGGAAGACCTCAATAGGTTGCAGTCCTTGAAACTCCACTTTTTTCGTCATTTCTGCAGTTTGTCTTTCAATGATAACCATACAGGTTACGTTGAGAAGGAACTAAAGCAACTGGAATGTCCTCACTCTATATTTATATCGCACTGAGAATTTACACAACGCTGTACATATTGTGCGCTAACATCACTCTCTGCCAACAAGGAGCTTACAATCTAATGTCCCTATCTCACATCCTAATTCCACGGTCCAATTCACCTATCTTTGGATTGTGGGAGGAAACTACTTCCCCAGAGGGACCCCCCACAAGCACGGGGGGGGGGGACATGCAATTCCATGCATGTGGCGTTATGGTTGAGGTTCAACCCAATGATGCTAATACTGCAAGGCAGAAGTACTAACCACTAAGTCACAATGTAAAGCCTTCTTAGAAGGTATTCACATGTCTTATACCGTCACATATCCCAAAAATAAGAGTGATATCATGTAAATCTGAGCTCTGTACAATACAGTGCCCTTAAACAGTAGGTGAGATGTAAGCAGCACACATGACTCTCCCAGAAACAGTGGAATATCCAATAAATATTATATGTACCAGAATCATTAATAATTAGTAGGGGTGCAACAGATCGGCACCGATCCACGATCCTAACGGGTCACCCCGCTCGGATCGGGACACGCCGCGATCCGCAGAGCGCTCCGCGGTCTCGGCCTTAGGAAAGGCCGCGGCTTCAGGCTAGTTCCTGAGCGGCAGCCATCTTGGTACACCCGTCGGCGTTTACAATGTAACCTCTGATGTGATGGAGGACCTCTGATTTGATGGGGTAACCTCTGATGTGATGGAAATGCTCTGATGTGATGGAGGACCTCTGATGTGATGGGGGGGCCTCTGATGGGATCGGGGACTTCTTATGTGATGGGGGGACCTCTGATATTATAGGAGGACCTCTTGTGTGATGGGATAACCTCTGATGTGCTGGGGATACTCTAAAGTGATAATGAAATCCGTCATGGGGGAACTCTGGTGTGATGGAGGGATTTTGATGTGAAGGGGGCCTCTGACATTAAGGGGGAATCTGATGTGAAAGGGGGCACTCTGACTTGAATGGGGCTTTTGATGTGATAGGGGGACCTCTCATGTGATTGGAGGACCTCTGATGTGAAGGGGGGGCTTCTGATCTTATAGAGGATCTCTGGCATGATGGGAGACCTCTGGTGTGATGGGGTAGTCTCTGAGGTGATAGGGGAGTCCTCTGATGTGATGGGGGACCTCTGGTGTGATAGGGGAACCTCTTATATGATGGGGTAGCCTTTAATGTGATGGGAGGACCTCCGATGTGATGGAGTAGCCTCTGATGTGATGGGAGGGGGGTATCTAATGTGATGGGGAGACCTCTGAAGTTATAGGAGGACCTCTGGTGTGATGGGGGGGGGGACCTCTGGTGTGATGGGGAGACCTCTGATGTGATGGGGGGACCTCTGATGTGATGGGGAGACCTCTGAAGTTATAGGAGGACCTCTGATGTGATGGGGAAACCTCTGGTGTGATGGGGAGACCTCTGGTGTGATGGGGAGACCTCTGGTGTGATGGGGGGACCTCTGATGTGATGGGGGGACCTCTGAAGTTATAGGAGGACCTCTGGTGTGATGGTCAAAACCTCTGATGTGATGGGGGGACCTCTGGTGTGATGGGGGAACCTCTGATGTGATGGGGGGACCTCTGGTGTGATGGGGGAACCTCTGGTGTGATGGGGGAACCTCTGGTGTGATGGGGGAACCTCTGGTGTGATGGGGGAACCTCTGAAGTTATAGGAGGACCTCTGGTGTGATGGAAAAACCTCTGATGTTATAGGAGGACCTCTGGTGTGATGGGGGACCTCTGATATGAAGGGGGCTTCTGATGTGAACCTAATCTCATCAGGGTGGATGTGTTTTACACTATAGACTGGAGTGCCCTTATTTTAAAGGGTGCCATGACTAAAAAAAGGTTGAGAAACTCTGTTCCAACATGACATTATTGGCATCCTGATAGGGGGACCTCTCATGTGATTGGAGGACCTCTCATGTGAAGGGGGGGCTTCTGATCTTATAGAGGATCTCTGGCATGATGGGAGACCTCTGGTGTGATGGGGTAGTCTCTGAGGTGATAGGGGAGTCCTCTGATGTGATGGGGGACCTCTGGTGTGATAGGGGAACCTCTTATATGATGGGGTAGCCTTTGATGTGATGGGAGGACCTCCGATGTGATGGAGTAGCCTCCGATGTGATGGGAGGGGGGTATCTAATGTGATGGGGAGACCTCTGAAGTTATAGGAGGACCTCTGGTGTGATGGGGAAACCTCTGGTGTGATGGGGGGGGACCTCTGGTGTGATGGGGAGACCTCTGATGTGATGGGGGGACCTCTGATGTGATGGGGAGACCTCTGAAGTTATAGGAGGACCTCTGATGTGATGGGGAAACCTCTGGTGTGATGGGGAGACCTCTGGTGTGATGGGGGGACCTCTGATGTGATCGGGGGACCTCTGATGTGATGGGGGGACCTCTGATGTGATGGGGGGACCTCTGAAGTTATAGGAGGACCTCTGGTGTGATGGTCAAAACCTCTGGTGTGATGGGGGAACCTCTGATGTGATGGGGGAACCTCTGATGTGATGGGGGGACCTCTGGTGTGATGGGGGAACCTCTGATGTGATGGGGTAACCTCTGGTGTGATGGGGGAACCTCTGGTGTGATGGGGGAACCTCTGATGTGGTGGGGTAACCTCTGGTGTGATGGGGGGACCTCTGAAGTTATAGGAGGACCTCTGGTGTGATGGGGGACCTCTGAAGTTATAGGAGGACCTCTGGTGTGATGGGGAACCTCTGATATGAAGGGGGCTTCTGATGTGAACCTAATCTCATCAGGGTGGATGTGTTTTACACTATAGACTGGAGTGCCCTTATTTTAAAGTCTGCCACGACTAAAAAAAGGTTGAGAAACTCTGTTCCAACATGACATTATTGCCATCCTGTGAAGTTTGTGGGAATTATTTTCAAAGGTTTTGGTGACAATGCTTTTTATGTGTCTTTTATGGTTCATCTCATAGTAGTCTAATGTATCTCTGTACAATAGTTGTGTCCTGGTTCTTGGTGCTCAGTAATAAGAGGGGAGATGTAAGCAGCACACTTCCTTCTCTCCCATGGACGTGTGACAATTCACAGCTGTATGTCAGGCACACTTCCCGGCTCATAGACCAGTGCCTTCACCACCATTAGGTCTAATCACCTCTCTGCTGTCTTCTCCCAGGACGGCATCAAAAGGACACGAGGTGTGGAAGTGTGCTTCTCCCAGGGGTCCTTCACACTTCACCATCATCAAAGGGCAGGCTGGGGGGCTCTGTAGGACCTGAGCGAAGACTAACTACATAGATCTTGTGGCAAGTTCAAATTCCAGCTTTGTGAAATGAGTGTTTGATCTGTTGGACAAACTGTTTTCTTTCGTACTGAAGGTAGGTTTCCATTATTTCATGAAGCCCACCATAATAATAACATTGCAAAACTTTCAAGAAACCTCAGATATACATGTTTGTCTAAACCAGGGATCGCCAAACGTTCTAAGCAAAGGGCCCATTTAGTGCCCTTCAGGCTTTAGGGGGCCTGACTGTGGCTAGTGGGCGTAGAAAATGCTCGGCGTCAGCGCCCCATCATTGGTTTTAATGGGAGAAATAGTGCCCCATTGATGGTGTCAGTACTGGGACTGGTGGCCCATTGATGGTGTCAGTACTGAGACTGGGTGCCCATTGATGGTGTCAGTACTGGGGCTGGTGGCTCATTGATGGTGTCAGTACTGGGACTGGTGGCCCATTGATGGTGTCAGTACTGGGACTGGTGGCCCATTGATGGTGTCAGTACTGGGACTGGTGGCCCATTGATGGTGTCAGTACTGGGACTGGTGGCCCATTGATGGTGTCAGTACTGGGACTGGTGGCCCATTGATGGTGTCAGTACTGGGACTGGTGGCCCATTGATGGTGTCAGTACTGGGACTGGTGGCCCATTGATGGTGTCAGTACTGGGACTGGTGGCCCATTGATGGTGTCAGTACTGGGACTGGTGGCCCATTGATGGTGTCAGTACTGGGACTGGTGGCCCATTGATGGTGTCAGTACTGGGACTGGTGGCCCATTGATGGTGTCAATACTGGGACTGGTTGCCCATTGATGGTGGGAGTTACTGGGAATGGTACCCCCTCATTCGTGTCAGTTGATGGAATTGTGCCCGAGGGCCACATAAAGGAAAGCGAAGGGCCACATCCTGCCCCCCAGGCCGAGTTTGGAGAACACTGGTCTAAATCGAAGCCCAGAAAGTCCATACATGGAATGACTGGGCCATCTGTAACTGGGAGTTCCTCAGAACCCACTTTATTGATTGAGTTAAACCAATCTATGGTAGATCTGGTCAGATAGTCTGCTGTTTGACGAGAAACTTTGATTTATGCTTCCTATCAGCATAAGATATTGTATTTGTCTCCAAACAACAGTTGAAGAGGGCCTTCTTTGTCACCCGTCCCTAAACATTTGAACCTGCCTAGGGAGTAAATGAACAATCATTCTTATCTACAGTGACTACTAGTCTACTTACCTATTTCTCCATACTTACCTTGGTCCCCATTCCCATGCCATCATTTTTAAAATGCTGCATTAGATCGGGGGTCTCCAAACTTTCTAAACAAGGGGCCAGTTTACTGTCCCTGAGACTTTAGGGGGGGGGGGGGGTAGATGTATAAAATGTCCCATGCACTGTCAGTGAGAGTAAACAATGCCACATATTTAGCACCCCATCATTGGTGTCAGTGGGAGGAATAGTGCCCCATCATTGGTATCAGTGGGAGGAATAGTGCCCCATCATTGGTATCAGTGGGAGGAATAGTGCCCCATCATTGGCATCAGTGAGAGGAATAGTGCCCCGTCATTGGTGTCAGTGGGAGGAATAGTGCCCCATCATTGGTGTCAGTGGGAGGAATAGTGCCCCATCATTGGTGTCAGTGGGAGGAATAGTGCCCCATCATTGGTGTCAGTGGGGGGAATAGTGCCCCATCATTGGTGTCAGTGGGAGGAATAGTGCCCCATCATTGGTGTCAGTGGGAAGAATAGTGCCCCATCATTGGTGTCAGTGGGAGGAATAGTGTCCCATCATTGGTGTCAGTGGGAGGAATAGTGCCCCATCATTGGTATCAGTGGGAGGAATAGTGCCCCATAATTGGTGTCAGTGGGAGGAATAGTGTCCCATCATTGGTGTCAGTGGGAGGAATAGTGCCCCATCATTGGTGTCAGTGGGGGTAATAGTATAACTTCCTCAAGATCTTGTAAGATCTCTGGAAAGGGGTCTTTTCCCCACCTGATATCCTGTAGTGTTGCCTGTGAAGGATGAAGTACATGAGGTCGCGCATTTCATCTCGTGGGATTTCCCTGAAGGAAATGGTAACTTTTATCACTATACTAGCACCTAAAAAATCCCGCCAAAAAAATTAAATCTCTTCTCCGTTTCCATCGTCTACCAAGGGATGTCGGTGCCTGTTTTGAAACTGTGACCAATCCATATCGCCACCTTTGACCTATAAATATATATCGTTTTTTTTTTTTGTCTTGTTGTTTGAACATAGGAAAATAGAAGTTTTTTTTTGATTCTAAGGGGCAGGGAATGGAAATATTGACTTGATTTGTTTTTCTTGCTTGTACAGATATGTATTATTATATTATATTATTATTATACAGGATTTATATAGCGGCAACAGATTTCGCAGAGCTTAACAAATATGTATATAATGTAGTGGCTTTTTGATGTATATATACAGGCTGTATAGATATGATTTTGCTCGTTTTGTGAGCGTCAATAAAAATGTATATTTAAATATATATCGTTTTTTAATAATATATATATATTTGTTTTGTTATTAATTTAAAAAAATGATTAAACTCATTAATTATTTAATAATTAAAATGAAATACATACCTAGATTGTAAGCTCTAACGAGCGGGACCCTCTGATTCCCCCCCCCTGTCTTGAATTGTATTGTATTGTAATGTCTACCCCAATGTTGTAAAGCGCTGCGTAAACTGTCGGCGCTATATAAATCCTGTATAATAATAATAATAATAATAATAATAATGATTTGTTGCCAAATGCAGCTTTGTTTTATTTATGTAGGTTCAATTTCAGGTTCAGATGGACTTTTGTCTTTTTTTTCAACCTGACTAACTATGTAATGTAAAAATATAAAATGATATATTCATAAATTGAACCTTTCTAAATAAAACAAAGCTGAATTTGGCATCAAATTGTTATTCATCTTGGAAACTTTAATCAATACTCGTTATTGGATAACTTGTCATTTAAAAATATCACTCGTTTCCAACCCATGAAGTTGCTACATCTGCCATTTCTGTTGTTTACAGTAATTCAAAACCTTCCTTTATTGCATATTAATTATTTGTGTTTAGCTGATAACATTTTTAATGCACCCCCTGTAATGAATATTGATGGCACTGGGGGGGAGGTGTAGCTTTCCCATGTCTTCTGTCTGGTACAATATGCTGCTTACCGGTGTTTATGGTATCAATGTCATTATTAGAGTCAGTGTTTAGTGCAACCGCAGCAGATGTAGCCAGGGGATTTTATGGTGTGTGTCTTTCCCACACTTTCATGTCTTTCCAACACAATGCCAGCTCCAGATGCTCTGCTCCAGCTTCAGATGACACACGTCCATTGTCCCCGCCGCTCTGTGATTGGCTGCTGAGTGTGGGAACCTCTTCCAAGCCAGCTCTCCATATATTGTTATGCAGAGAGAGGGGTATATATATAGAGGGGTGGGCTGATCACCAGCAGACACACAGCAACTGGCTACCCCAGCACACCTCTGCCTGACAGCTACCAGCTCCACCAACATGGCACCCTGCTTTATAAGGACATTGGATCACCAAGAGGCCAATGGGCTCCGAAAGGTGAGATTTCCCTCTAGTGCCAACTTCCCATTTCCATTCCATTATTATGTATTTCATTGAAGTTTTGCTAGAGCAGTGTGCCAATGCAGCAATTTATCAGACCCCTATCAGTTATCATGGATCATTGCTTTGGTTGCCTTCAGTGTGTTTCCACTTTTGCAATCAAATTATAATTATTTTTATAAAATCTGGGTTATCGAGTTTATTTAATTTTTTTATAAACGAAGCTTATCTTCAGAACCTTTGTAGCTGCTGAACATTCCAGAATTCAGGAGCCAATTCTTTTATATCAACTGTTAATTTGTATTTATTAAGGGATACATTTTATCTATATGGGGTTCAAGTTTTGTATAATGGATACATTGTATCTATATGGGGGTTCAAGTTTTTTATAATGGATACATTTTATCTATATGGGGTTCAAGTTTTGTATAATGGATACATTGTATCTATATGGGGGTTCAAGTTTTTTATAATGGATACATTTTATCTATATGGGGTTCAAGTTTTGTATAATGGATACATTTTATCTACATGGGGTTCAAGTTTTGTATAATGGATACATTGTATCTATATGGGGGTTCAAGTTTTTTATAATGGATACATTTTATCTATATGGGGTTCAAGTTTTGTATAAGGGATACATTTTATCTATATGGGGTTCAAGTTTTGTATAAGGGATACATTTTATCTATATGGGGTTCATGTTTTGTATAATGGATACATTGTATCTATGTGGGGTTCAAGTTTTGTATAATGGATACATTGTATCTATGTGGGGTTCATGTTTTGTATAATGGATACATTGTATCTATGTGGGGTTCAAGTTTTGTATAATGGATACATTTTATCTATGTGGGGTTCAAGTTTTGTATAATGGATACATTTTATCTATATGGGGTTCAAGTTTTGTATAATGGATACATTGTATCTATGTGGGGTTCAAGTTTTGTATAATGGATACATTTTATCTATATGGGGTTCAAGTTTTGTATAATGGATACATTTTACCTATATGGGGTTAATATTTTATATTTATTAAGGGATATATTTGAACTTTATAGTCTATATATGTTTGGTATCAGCCAATCAATGTTAGATTGCTATAGACTCTACTGGTGATGACAGAGGTGCTAACCATCCCTTATCTTGTTTTGTGCAGTTGAGGAAGCCCGCCATTGAGAAGATGAGGAGAGATCGTATTAACAGCAGCATCGACCAGCTGCGTCTCCTACTGGAGAAAGAGTTCCAGAAACATCAACTGCCCTCCAAACCGGAGAAGGCCGACATACTGGAGATGACGGTCAACTTCCTGCAGCAGCAAATGGCTGAGAAAAGTAAGTGCCCCCCTTGTCCTTGACTTTGATTCTTGCTGAGAGATGTTTGCATTGAGGAATGTAGAAGGTGACAGTGGACCTCATATAACTGACATGTGTCTTGTCTATTCCAGATGTGACAGCGACCTCCATCCAAGCCTATAATGATGGCTCCAGCTCTCCGGCATGTTACTTGGCAGCAGATAATCCTCAGGACCAGCTGACCAGACATTTCAGCCGTCATTCTGCCAGTTATGAACTGCCCAACACTTTGACCTCAAAAGCCCCTGGTCAGCTCAGTCAAAGCAAAACCCTCTGGAGACCCTGGTGAAGGAGACCCAAGACATCAGTCAATGGAAGTCCCACAAGGATGGACTTATTGCATTCTGGGAGTTCCCAGAATCCTTTGCGCTCACCCTTACCAGCCTATACTTCTAGGTGTGATGCTTTTGCACATCTATTCTTACCCAACCCTTTCTCATAGAAAGATTTTTGGTTTTCCTTCATTTAGGAAACAGTATTTGATTTCTTCTGATTCAGGAGGAATGTATGTGATGTTAAGATGCATAGAGTCTATGTGATGTGTATAGAAGGTTATATATAGTACAAGGCATGTAGTAACAGAGGCGGCTCTAGACTTTCTGAGGCCTTAGGCAAAACTTAGACATGAGGCCCCACTCACGCCCATAATGGGAAAAATATTATAAAAATGATAAAAATTAACTGTATGAATGCATATATTAACTTAATTCCTATGAACTATGAATTCACCGTTTCTATAAATTTCTCTAGCCAATTATTCTTTAATCAAATATCATTAAACATAGGGTGGGTGGGTATATATGTTACACGCACACAGATATAGATCAAATTGTGCAGCTGCCTACTCATTATCCTTTGTGCTGTCTCATAAATGTGAAATTAATTTGTCAACAAAGTATAAAACAAAAAAAAAAGTAATTTTACAACATATTCTAAAACATAACCTGTTTAATGCAACAAGTCCAATCCAGCTAAGGAGCAGTCCCAGCTGAGGGATATAGTCATAGTCCAACCCAGCTGATAGACATAGTCCGACCCATCCAATCCAGCTAAGGGACAGTCCCAGATAAGAGACAGCCCAGCTAAGAGACAGTCCAATCCAGCTAAAGGACAGTCACCGACCTCACATCCATGATACAAGAGATGGTCAGAGACTGTGTACGGGCAATAATACAGGAGATGGTCAGAGACTGTGTGTGGACAATGATACAGGAGATGGTCAGAGACTGTGTGTGGACAATGATACAGGAGATGGTCAGAGACTGTGTGTGGACAATGATACAGGAGATGGTCAGAGTCTATGCAGACAATTATACAGGAGACGGTCAGAGACTGTGCAGACAATGATACAGGCAAGGGTCAGAGACTGTGGACAATGATACAGGAGATGGTTTTATTATGGTAATGACAAGCAAACTCTTACCTGGCTAACATGGTATCAAACGTTGGAGCCACTGACAGGGTGCTGACAGACAATCATGCAGGAGATGGTCATAGACTGCGGAAAATTATACAGGAGATGGTCAGAGACTGTGTGTGGACAATGAATCAGGAGATGGTCAGAGACTGTGTGTGGACAATGAATAAGGAGATGGCCAGAGACTGTGTGTGGACAATGATACAGGAGACGGTCAGAGACTGTGTGTGGACAATGATACAGGAGACGGTCAGAGACTGTGTGTGGACAATGATACAGGAGACGGTCAGAGACTGTGTGTGGACAATGATACAGGAGACGGTCAGAGACTGTGTGTGGACAAGGATACAGGAGACGGTCAGAGACTGTGTGTGGACAAGGATACAGGAGACGGTCAGAGACTTGCAGAGACAATGATACAGGAGACGGTTTTATTATGGTAATAACAAGCAAACTCTTACCTGGCTAACACGGTATGAAAAGTTGGAGCCACTGACAGGGTGCTGACAGACAATCATGCCACAAAGATGCAGGAGATGGTCAGATACTGTGCGCAGATAATGATACAGGAAATGGTCAGAGACTGTGGGCGGACAATGATACAGGAGCCACTGTGCCATCAAAAGCAGCCACCGTGCCAGTAATCGCAGCCACTGTGTCATCAAACACAGCCACTGTGTCATCAAACGCAGCCACTGTGCCCTCAAACGCAGCCACTGTGCCAAAACGCAGCCACTGTGCCCATCAATTGCAGCCACTGTGCCCATCAAACTCAGCCACTGTGCCCATCAAATGCAGCCACTGCGCCATCAAACGCAGCCACTGTGCCATCAAACGCAACCACTGTGCCATCAAACGCAGCCACTGTGCCCTCAAACGCAGCCACTGTGCCCTCAAACGCAGCGACTGTGCCCTCAAACGCAGCCACTGTGCTCATCAATTGCAGCCACTGTGCCCATCAAATGCAGCCACTGCGCCATCAAACACAGCCACTGTGCCATCAAACGCATCCACGGTGCCATCAAACGCAGCCACTGTGCCCATCAAACGCAGCCACTGCGACATCAAACGCAGCCACCGTGCCAACAAAAGCAGCCACCGTGCCATCAAACACAGCCACTGTGCCCATCAATTGCAGCCACTGTGCCATCAAACTCAGCCACTGTGCCCATCAAATGCAGCCACTGCACCATCAATTGCAACCACCATGCCATCAAACTCAGCCACTGTGCCCATCAAATGCAGCCACTGCGCCATCAAACGCAGCCACTGTGCCATCAAATGCAGCCACTGTGCCCTCAAACGCAGCCACTGTGCCCTCAAACGCAGCCACTGTGCCCTCAAACGCAGCCACTATGCCCATCAATTGCAGCCACTGCGCCATCAAACACAGCCACTGTGCCATCAAACGCAGCCACTGTGCCCATCAAACGCAGCCACTGTGCCCATCAAACGCAGCCACTGCGACATCAAACGCAGCCACCGTGCCAACAAAAGCAGCCACCGTGCCATCAAACACAGCCACTGTGCCCATCAATTGCAGCCACTGTGCCATCAAACTCAGCCACTGTGCCCATCAAATGCAGCCACCGTGCCCATCAAATGCAGCCACTGCGCCATCAATTGCAGCCACCGTGCCATCAAACTCAGCCACTGTGCCCATCAAATGCAGTCACTGCGCCATCAAACGTAGCCACTGTGCCCATCAAACGCAGCCACTGTGCCATCAAATGCAGCCACTGTGCCATCAAACGCAGCCACTGTGCCATCAAACACAGCCACCGTGCCCATCAAATGCAGCCACTGTGCCCATCAATTGCAGCCACCGTGCCCATCAATTGCAGCCACCGTGCCATCAAACTCAGCCACTGTGCCCATCAATTGCAGCCACCGTGCCCATCAAACTCAGCCACTGTGCCCATCAATTGCAGCCACCGTGCCATCAAACTCAGCCACTGTACCCATCAAATGCAGTCATTGCGCCATCAAACGCAGCCACTGTGCCATCAAACGCAGCCACTGTGCCCATCAATTGCAGCCACTGTGCCATCAAACACAGCCACCGTGCCCATCAAATGCAGCCACCGTGTCATCAAACTCAGCCACTGTGCCCATCAAATGCAGCCACTGTGCCATCAATTGCAGCCACCGTGCCATCAAACTCAGCCACTGTGCCCATCAAATGCAGTCACTGCGCCATCAAATGCAGCCACTGTGC
>NW_027507788.1:228161398-228276398 GCF_037356315.1 Lithobates pipiens
TGTTGTTCACGGACTCAGAACAAGTGTGCACTATGCAGACTATACAGATCTGGGGGTTCTGACATTACTTGGGGGTTCTGATCTTCAGTCCCGTTCCAGGTCAGTGTTTCTAATGCCGCGTACACACAACCGGACCTTCCGGCAGACTAGATCCGACGGTCTTCCCGACGGACTTTCCCGAAGGAACGGACTTGGCCACACACGACCTGACTTTTTTTTTTAAAAAAACGAGCGGACTAGCCCAAACATGATCGGATTGTCTGACGGACTGATCCCATGGGACCTAGTCTGCCCGGAAAGTCCGGTCATGTGTACGCGGCATAAAGTACTGAAGCCAGGCAACTAATACAGTGCCAGCCTCTGTATTTCTCTCTTTATAGATTTCCCTCTGAAGTCCATAATGGGATATCTCACAGGTGAGTCCTCATGCACAGGTGGGCATTTAGTCCCAGTGCATGAGACCCCAGTGCCTAGATGTGGGTGGCAGGCACAGGTGCAAACATCCAACCCCTGCTGTAGGCAGCTTGTAGAAGTCTTATGCTGCGTACACACGATCGGAATTCCAGCCAGAAAAAGACCGATGAGAGCTTTACATCGGAAAATGCGACGGTGTGTACGCTCCATCGGAATTTAGCTGTCCGAATTTCTGCCAGCCAAAAATGTATAGCATGTTCTATCGGTAATTTCGATCACTTGTGTGCAATTCCGACACGCCAAAAATCACGCATTGCTCAGATTCAACTACGAGACAGAAGGCTACCGGCTATTGAACTTCCTTTTTCTAGTCCCGTCGTACATGTTGTACATCACCGCGTTCTAAACGATCGGAATTTGGTGTGACCGTGTGTAGGCAAGACAGCTTGAGCCGAATTCTGTCGGGAAAACCATCAGAGCTTTTTCCGATGAGAATTCTGATCGTGTGTACGCGGCATAAGAGGGGCTGAAAGATGTTGTGGCCGTATGGTGCAACAAGCAGCACTAGAGTTTAGGGCTGTTTACGCCCAGGGACGAGCACTTGTCTCAGGGCACATACAGGCCTAGTCATTAGTAATACCACATGGTGCACCATCCAGCCCTGCCCAGATGCAGCAGAATTCTGCCCCTCACAGACCTTTACAGGATGCCACCAGTGGGGCTGAGCAGTGCGCCTGTGCCTTTTGCCCACACCTAACCACTGAACTCTCGAAAATCTATAATGATATATAGAGGAATCAGGACCTCCTTCCTCCTGCCGGTGACCCCTCTAGTGATATAAAGATCTATATAGAGGAATCAGGACCTCCTTCCTCCCGCTGGTGACCCCTCTAGTGATATAAAGATCTATATAGAGGAATCAGGACCTCCTTCCTCCTGCTGGTGACCCCTCTAGTGATATAAAGATCTATATAGAGGAATCAGGACCTCCTTCCTCCTGCCGGTGACCCCTCTAGTGATATAAAGATCTATATAGAGGAATCAGGACCTCCTTCCTCCTGCCGGTGACCCCTCTAGTGATATAAAGATCTATATAGAGGAATCAGGACCTCCTTCCTCCTGCCGGTGACCCCTCTAGTGATATAAAGATCTATATAGAGGAATCAGGACCTCCTTCCTCCTGCTGGTGACCCCTCTAGTGATATAAAGATCTATATAGAGGAATCAGGACCTCCTTCCTCCTACTGGTGACCCCTCTAGTGATATAAAGATCTATATAGAGGAATCAGGACCTCCTTCCTCCTGCCGGTGACCCCTCTAGTGATATAAAGATCTATATAGAGGAATCGGGACCTCCTTCCTCCCGCTGGTGACCCCTCTAGTGATATAAAGATCTATATAGAGAAATCAGGACCTATAGACTGCTTGAGGTGCAACTTAGATAGACTTCAGCAAGTTCAAATCCTCTTCACTTTGTTGTTTTTCTTAAAGTAGAAGGAGGGGGATGGGGGAAGTGTGCCGCTCTCACTTGTCACCTCTTCCTCTTGTCAGCTCCTGGCCTCATAAACCTCCTTTCCTGACTTTGAAACCTCCGGCACACTTTCACACCTCTGTGTTGGCAGGATTTCCAGTTCACTGCCACGGGAATTGTTGTGGTTTTGTCTGGTCACTGGAAACAGACATGTGATTGCCGGAGAAAACAGAGAGGCGTTATTATCTGTTATGTTTTGCTACATCCTCTCTGTGAGAGAAACAAAAACATTCACAAACAAACCAACGTGAGAGGAGCGCCGCCCAACCCGGCTATTTTCCACCAAAACTGGTGGGTCTGAGTACATACCCATAGAGAAAAAAGAACGTTCTTCCCACTGATCACCAATGTAAGGAACATTCTTCCCACTGATCACCAATGTAAGGAACATTCTTCCCACTGATCACCAATGTAAGGAACATTCTTCTCACTGATCACCAATGTAAGGAACATTCTTCTCACTGATCACCAATGTAAGGAACATTCTTCTCACTGATCACCAATGTAAGGAACATTCTTCTCACAGATCACCAATGTAAGGAACATTCTTCTCACTGATCACCAATGTAAGGAACATTCTTCTCACTGATCACCAATGTAAGGAACATTCTTCTCACTGATCACCAATGTAAGGAACATTCTTCTCACTGATCACCAATGTAAGGAACATT
Source organism: Lithobates pipiens (assembly GCF_037356315.1). Taxonomy (NCBI): domain Eukaryota; kingdom Metazoa; phylum Chordata; class Amphibia; order Anura; family Ranidae; genus Lithobates; species Lithobates pipiens. The sequence goes on from NW_027507788.1 coordinate 228,164,015, forward strand.
CTTCCCACTGATCACCAATGTAAGGAACATTCTTCTCACTGATCACCAATGTAAGGAACATTCTTCTCACAGATCACCAATGTAAGGAACATTCTTCTCACTGATCACCAATGTAAGGAACATTCTTCTCACTGATCACCAATGTAAGGAACATTCTTCTCACTGATCACCAATGTAAGGAACATTCTTCCCACCGATCACCAATGTAAGGAACATTCTTCCCACTGATCACCAATGTAAGGAACATTCTTCTCACTGATCACCAATGTAAGGAACATTCTTCCCACTGATCACCAATGTAAGGAACATTCTTCTCACTGATCCCCAATGTAAGGGACATTCTTCTCACTGATCCCCAATGTAAGGAACATTCTTCCCACTGATCACCAATGTAAGGAACATTCTTCCCACTGATCACCAATGTAAGGAACATTCTTCCCACTGATCACCAATGTAAGGAACATTCTTCCCACTGATCACCAATGTAAGGAACATTCTTCTCACTGATCACCAATGTAAGGAACATTCTTCCCACTGATCACCAACGTAAGGAACATTCTTCTCACTGATCACCAATGTAAGGAACATTCTTCCCACTGATCACCAATGTAAGGAACATTCTTCTCACTGATCACCAATGTAAGGGACATTCTTCTCACTGATCACCAATGTAAGGAACATTCTTCCCACTGATCACCAATGTAAGGAACATTCTTCTCACTGATCACCAATGTAAGGAACATTCTTCTCACTGATCACCAATGTAAGGAACATTCTTCTCACTGATCACCAATGTAAGGAACATTCTTCTCACTGATCACCAATGTAAGGAACATTCTTCTCACTGATCACCAATGTAAGGAACATTCTTCTCACTGATCACCAATGTAAGGAACATTCTTCTCACTGATCACCAATGTAAGGAACATTCTTCCCATTGATCACCAATGTAAGGAACATTCTTCTCACTGATCACCAATGTAAGGAACATTCTTCTCACTGATCACCAATGTAAGGAACATTCTTCTCACTGATCATCAATGTAAGGAACATTCTTCCCATTGATCACCAATGTAAGGAACATTCTTCTCACAGATCACCAATGTAAGGAACATTCTTCTCACTGATCACCAATGTAAGGAACATTCTTCCCATTGATCACCAATGTAAGGAACATTCTTCTCACAGATCACCAATGTAAGGAACATTCTTCTCACTGATCACCAATGTAAGGAACATTCTTCTCACTGATCACCAATGTAAGGAACATTCTTCTCACTGATCACCAATGTAAGGAACATTCTTCTCACAGATCACCAATGTAAGGAACATTCTTCTCACTGATCACCAATGTAAATCTGGCTGTAGAAAGATGTTTTTTCCCCCAACAGAAAGTTAATGAACAAAAGGAAGAGATGCATCCATGCATATAAGTGAGGTGGATGAGGGAATCATTCCCACTGAGACATAATATTCTGACCTCAGAACTCTGCACTCTCAGAATACACTGACAAAACTCTTCCATAATTTCCAGTTAACAGAAGTCGATCTAACAATCAACTTCATTTGAACAGGAACAGCCATACACAGTTTGAGATTCAGGCGGTTTCTGCTGACCCAGCCGAATTTCGGTCCCCCTGTGGCTCGCTTTAGGAAAATTCTTTCCTCTGACCACCTTGCTAATATACCATGAGTTGTAGATATAGTAATTATTGTCATATATAGTAATTGTTGTCATCTTACATTTATTCGAAGGGTTTCTCCATGTTGAGAAGGTTGAAAAAAGACCGCCTTAGATGCTTCTTGGAAAGTCCTATTTAAGTCATAATAGATCCTCACCAAGTCCTACACTAAGCTTAGACCTGCTTAGACATCAGCTAGGCAGATGTCAGAGAAAACACTTAACTCACGCATTTCATCTAGAGATGGTCTTCGTTCCCACAATTATCTTCCCGTCAATCCCTCTATTATATTACCAGCCCCAGATGTTAGCAGTGCCTCCCGCCATACAGGCTTGTCACACTTGCCATTGTCTGTGTCATTAATCTGTGGAGTGCCGAGTGTGGGAAAGACCCCCGAGGAAGGGGGAGGGGAGGGGGCAGCTATTGACTGCTGCCCAGGGAACTGGAGCTGGGGGAATGAGGAACAGGTATTGATCCTGGTAGTAGATACATTACATGGTTGTCATGTTTTGTGTAGTCACTGAAGACATATGTGAGAAGAGTGACCACCGCTAAATGTCAACATGGATCAGATTGCAGTATGAGAGGGTCTATGGAGGGTTAGAAGCCCCTACAGATGAAACCCCCTTTTTTTACATTTTGTTTTTTTTTGGAACATTGTTGAACAGGAAAGCAGTCCATCTCTTGACATTAAGGTACAGAGGGAGGACTAAGTGGCATTTTTTACAATGAATTCTTTAGTTAAATGTCAACTGGTCATCTACTAACCGGAACGGGGGCTTGTTGCGCACTCTTCAGTTGTAGTTAGAGTTTATCTTTGGACATTTTTTTGAATGAAGCATTAATAAGTTAGAATTCCCGTCTGTACCCCACCGGTGGGATTGCCTTACCCTCATGCCCTGAAGACCCAACAGGTTGGGAAACTGAAATGGGACATCTCCTCGCAAACAGTTGTCACCTCCAGTGTTGACTTTGTTGGACGATTTCTCCACTATTCCTGTTCTGGTGACAACTGTAAGATTTTAGATTTCGATTTTGGATCCCCCCCCCCCACTTTCTTTCCTGGTGAAACTCTGTCCAAAACTTCGATTTTTTGGTTATAGATGCACTTTAAGGCAGGGGGTCTCCAAACAATTAGTCAGTTTACTGTCCCTCAAACTTTAGGAGGGCTGGACTGTGACCAGTGGGAGTAGAAAATGTTGTACTATCAGTAAACAATGCCCCTTCTTTGGTATTGGGGAAGAGTTAGTACCCTAATATTGGTGTCAGTGGAAGGAATAGTGGCCCATAGTTGGTGTCAGTGAGAGCAATAGTGCTCCAATGTTGGTGTCAATGGGAGAAATAGTGCCCCATCATTGGTGCCAGTGGAAGGAATAATGCCCCATCATTGGTGTCAGTGGTAAGAATAGTGCCCCATCATTGGTGTCAGTGGTAAGAATAGTGCCCCATCATTGGTGTCAGTGGTAAGAATAGTGCCCCATCATTGGTGTCAGTGGGAGGAATAGTGCCCCATCATTGGTGTCAGTGGTAAGAATAGTGCCCCATCATTGGTATCAGTGGGAGGAATAATGCCCAACCATTGGTGACAGTGGGAAGAATAATGCCCCATCATTGCTGTCAGTGGTAGGAATAGTGCCCCATCATTGGTGTCAGTGGGAGGAATAGTGCCCCATCATTGGTGTCAGTGGGAGCAATAGTGCCCTATCATTGGTATCAGTGGCAGAAATTATGCCCCACTGTGGTGTCAGTTTGGAGAATAGTGCCTTCTTTCAGTGGGAGGAATAGTGCCCCATCATTGGTGTCAGACGGAGGAATAGTGCCCCATCATTGGTATCAGTGGGAGGAATAGTGCCCCATAATTGATGTCAGTGGGAGGAATAATGTCCCATCATTGGTGTCAGTGGGAGGAATAGTGCCCCATCATTGGTGTCAGTGGGAGGAATAGTGCCCCATCATTGGTGTCAGTGGCAGAAATTTTGCCCCACTGTGGTGTCAGTTTGGAGAATAGTGCCTTTTATCAGTGGGAGGAAAAATGCCCCAAGGACTGCATAAAGATAAGCAAATGCCTTCAGTTTGGAGACCTCTTCCTTAGAGTTCCTTCAGACCCCTTTATAAACTCCCTATGCTCCCGGTGGACTGGTTATTCATGGTGAACAGGTAACCTCCATGTATAGGTCCAGTTTGTAGGTAGCCCAAGTTTCCACTCGCCTTTTGTTCAGCTCTAGTTGCCTTGGTGGGGTGACAGTACAAGGAAGTGCCACTGTGCAGAAGTAGAAGAAAGGGACACGAGGTTCCATTGAATAAACAATGCGGGGCTCTGGAATATCAGTTTTGAGCAGAGAAAACAGTTTTTACAGCTTCCTCCGGGTTTGGAAATCCCAGATTAGGTTCCAGAGTTTGAAGACTTCAAGGAGTTTAGGGAGGAAAGAAATCGCCAACCCAGTATCCGGGTCTTGCGGAAGACCATCAGGCTGTGAGTGCCGGTGCCCACGGCCCTTATAATGATTGGCTTGGGTGCGGCTCATTAGGAGACGGGTGTTGTACTCCACCCAAGAGACATGCTAGAGGAAAGATTCCGTGTCCATAGAACTGGGAAAGTCATGGCGGCCAGGCTAGACGGGTGAACTGGGAGAGCTGAGATGACTAGGCAAGTCCAGGATGCCGAGGGAATCTGGAGGTCTAGGAGGAGCGAGAGAGCCCGGTGTGCCAGGAGATCCCCGATTAGGAGGCCAGGGTGTGGGCCCGTGCAGAAGGGTGTTGCAACTCAAAGGCTATGAGAACCAGGAAAGCCCAGAGAGCCAAGAGAGCTGGATGAGAAGGTCTGAGGGACCAGTGAAGATTGAGGCTAAGCATTTTTCCCACTATCCGTTTGAATGATGAACATCCCCTGCACGGGACACTGTTTTGTTTGGATATAGACTTTGTCTTACCCCTATCATAGGGGTAATAAAGAAAATTCTAAATTATTTGTGAAACAATGATCCAACAATAAACAGTGTAATAAACACCCAGTGTACTAATTAAAAACCATATATAAATGTAGCAATAAATACGGAAAAAGTCTTTTCAAATCAAAGAATAAAAATGAAGAAATTAAGTGCTCGATCCACCACCACCATATGTCTAGATTTACTTCTTACCACAGATTCATGACCCCCCACTACAGAGGGCCACAGAAAGCGTGTAGATATACAATTTCCCCCCACTCCGAAATGGATCCTTGTTGCTCTCCTCACACCACTACCTCCATCAATAGGTTACTGGATGCACTTCCTCAATACATCTCCCGTGTGCATAAAAAAAACTCGAGGGTTGCGCCAATTGCATGGAAGAGAAATGGAGCTCCAATAGTATAAAACCCTTTATTAATTGGATCCAAATATAAAATAAATTGCACTTACAATGTACGAAAGAAAGAAAAACGTAAGAAATTAAGTTTCTTAGGGGCCCCTGGATGACGTCATTTCTTACGAAACGCGTAGGGTTGAGCGACGCGCTGACGTCACCTCGTGTGGAGGAGTGTATATCCAGGAAGGACGGGTTTCCACTCCGAAATGGATCCTTGTTGCTCTCCTCACACCACTACTTCCATCAATAGGTTACTGGATGCACTTCCTCAATACATCTCCCGTGTGCTTAAAAAAACTCGAGGGTGTACGCCAATTGCATGGAAGAGAAATGGAGCTTCAATAGTATAAAACATTTTATTAATTGGATCCCAATATAAAATAAATTACACTTACAATTGCGTCGCTCAGCCCTACGCGTTTCGTAAGAAATTACGTCATCCAAGGGCCCCTAAGAAACGTAATTTCTTACGTTTTTCTTGTACATTGTAAGTGCAATTTATTTTATATTTGGATCCAATTAATAAAGGGTTTTATACTATTGGAGCTTCCTTTCTCTTCCATGCAATTGGCGCACACCCCCGAGTTTTTTTTATGCACACGGGAGATGTATTGAGGAAGTGCATCCAGTAACCTATTGATGGAAGTAGTGGTGTGAGGAGAGTGACAAGGATCCATTTCGGAGTGGGGGATAATTGTATATCTACACGCTTTCTGTGGCCCTCTGTAGTGGGGGGGTCATGAATCTGTGGTAAGAAGTAAATCTAGACATATGGTGGTGGACCGAGCACTATTCACTCGTGGAGGACTTCATCTCTTCATTTTTATTCAATTTGATTTGAAAAGACTTTTTCCGTATTTATTGCTACATTTATATATGATTTTTAATTAGTACACTGGGTGTTTATTACACTGTTTATTGTTGGATCACCGTTTCACAATTAATTTTGAGTTTTCTTTATTACCCCTATGATAGGGGTAAGACAAAGTCTATATGATATTGTCACAATATTTGTGAAGTATATGCACGGTGGGCTCTAGCCCTGTGGTACACTTATGGTTTAGCGCAGCTTATTTTTTTTCTAGTTTTGTTTTTCTGTAATTATGTGATACAGTTGAGCCGCAGCTGAACTGGGTCCCTTTTGTGACCAATTAGTATATAATTTGTTGCTCACCTTAGCGCAGTTTCTTTTCCTATTTCACCACTGTTTTGTTTGACCTTTTTACTTTTGTTTGTTTAATAAAGGTGGGCTGACATGCCCTAAACCGCAATTCAGACTATTCAGACTGGCATGGTCAAATCCCAGCAACAGACGAAAAATAAGCTCTGGACTGCAGCACTCTTTTCAGAAGACCACTTTCTTTTATTGGGAAATCACATCGCAGCTCAACAAACACAGCGAACAAGGAAAGATTGCTGACGTTTCGCACTAACTGTAGTGCTTAATCATGGGAATCCACAGGTGCCGGCTATTACCACCAGCAACAGACGAAAAACAAGCTCTGGACTGCAGCACTCTTTTCAGAAGACCACTTTCTTTTATTGGAAAATCACATCACAGCTCAACAAACACAGCGAACAAGGAAAGATTGCTGACGTTTCGCACTAACTGTAGTGCTTAATCATGGGAATCCACAGGTGCCGGCTATTACCACCAGCAACAGACGAAAAACAAGCTGTGGACTGCAGCACTCTTTTCAGAAGACCACTTTCTTTTATTGGAAAATCACATCACAGCTCAACAAACACAGCGAACAAGGAAAGATTGCTGACGTTTCGCACTAACTGTAGTGCTTAATCATGGGAATCCACAGGTGCTGGCTATTACCACTAGGGATGAGCCGAACACCCCCCGGTTCGGTTCGCACCAGAACTTGCGAACGACCCCCGCGTTCGGTACGAACGTTAGAACCCCATTGAAGTCTATGGGACTCGAACGTTCGAATTGGAAAGTGCTAATTTTAACGGCTAATATGCAAGATAGTGTCCTAAAAAGGGTTTGGCGACCTGCCTCCTGCCTCAGGGGACATGGGTCACTGCAAAAAAAAGTTTTAAAAACTACCGTTTTGGCGGGAGCACTGATTTTAATGACGATTAAAGTGAAAAAAAAAAGTGAAATATTCCTTTAAATATGGTGCCTGGGGGGTGTCTGTAGTATGCCTGTGAAGTGCCACGTGTTTGCCGTGTTTAGAACAGTCCCTGCACAAAATGACATTAAACGGAAATAACACCATTTAAAACTGCTTGCGGTTTTAATGTTATATCTGGTTCCTGCAATATGGTTGAAAATCATTGAGAAACATGGCATGGGTAGCCCTCCCTGCCCATTACCAGCCTATTTGGGTCTTGTACGCATATTAAGGGGAACCCCGTACCCATATTAAAAAAAGGAAATGCGTGTGGCCCCCAGGCCCTATATACTCAGAACAGCAGTATACAGGCGGTGCAAACAAGACAGGGACTGTGTAGGTTTGTTGTGTTAAGTTGAATCTGTTTGTCATTTTCAACTGGTACATTTTTAAAGTGTAGCTCCAGTCAAACAAACTATCTTTAAGCTTTTTGGAAAACATAGGGAAGGGTTATCACCCCTGTATAATTTGTTTTGTCGTCCATCTTTTTTCATCTCACTTGCTGCTGTCTCCTTGCGTTTGCAAGTAGGAGATGTTTGTAAGTTGGATGTTTGAAAGTAGGGGCCTGCCCTATATTATAGCGGTATGTACTGGGTACAGAGCACGCAGACAGCACGCACTCCTAACACTACTGACTGCAAGCTCTATTATTAACCACTTGTTAGCCCAATGTTTGCATAAAGTGAAAGATGAAGTTATGCTGAGTAAATAGATATCAAACATGTCACTCTTCAAAATTGCACATGCCCGTGGAATGGCGCCAAACGTCGCTACTTAAAAAATCACCATAGGCGACGCTTTAAATATTTTTTTACTGGTTACATGTTTTGAGTTGCAGAGGAGGTCTAGGACTAGAATTATTGCTCTCGCTCTAACATTCTCGGCGATACCTCACATGTGTGGCACATGCGAGCACATGGGGACATGGGCGCTTTAATTTTTATTTTATTTTTTTATTGTTCATTTTACTTTATTTATTTTAGTTTGACATTTTTTTTCCCAAAAATATATTTTTGATCACTTTTATTCCTATTACAAGAAATGTAAACATCCCTTGTAATAGGAATATGGGATGACAGGTCCTCTTTACAGTGAAATCTGGGGGGTCAATATGACCCCACATCTCACCTCTAGGCTGGGAAGCCTGAAATAAAAAATAAAAAAAAGATTCTGGCTTTGATCGTACTGGCGAGTTGGTAGAAGCACCGGAGGGCGGTGAGGGGTGGGGGGCGTCTATGGCTGGGTATTTCAGGGTATCACCGAGTATGGCTGGGTATCTCTGAGTATGGCTGGGTATGGCAATTTATGGCAGGGTATTACAGAGTATTGGCGGGGTATTGGCAGGGTACTACAGAGTAATAGCAGGGTACTGCACTGCAGAGTAATGGCAGGGTACTGCACTGCAGAGTAATGGCGGGGTACTGCACTGCAGAGTAATGGCGGGGTACTGCACTGCAGAGTAATGGCGGGGTACTGCAGAGTAATGGCGGGGTACTGCACTGCAGAGTAATGGCAGGGTACTGCACTGCAGAGTAATGGCGGGGTACTGCACTGCAGAGTAATGGCGGGGTACTGCACTGCAGAGTAATGGCGGGGTACTGCAGAGTATGCACTGGTATTGCAGAGTATTGGCAGGGAATTGAGGGGTTAAATTCGGTGAGCAGCGATGTGGGCACTGCAGATGCAGCCCACATCGCTGCTGACACCGATCTCTTTCCCCTCCGCTGTACCGATCGGTACAGAAAGGGGAGGTAGGAACAGGCGTCATAACATGACGCCGGTTTGTTTCCAAGTGATCACTCCGTCATTTGACGGAGCAATCACGTGGTAAACGGCCGCTATGAGCGGCCGTTTACCGTGATGCGCCGGGTCCTATGGACCCGGCGGTCACGGATGCTCTCGAGTGCGCACACCTCGGGGCACGCGAGAGCAGAATTCTGGGAGGCCGTTAATTAACGGCCTCTCTGAGTTAAACAACCGCCCTGAAGCCGTTAATCGGCAATGGGCAGTTGTTAAGTGGTTAAAGCTAGATCACTAGCTATATAGGTGAGGTGAATATAGTGGTGTATACTGCAGTCAGGGCACAGACAACAACCACTACACAGCAGCAAGATAGGAAATCAGCCAAAAACGATTGGTGTGTACTGTGTTGAAGGTACACAGAACACCCACTGCTTCAGATGCAAAGTAACACACTACAGGAGGCCGCCTTAAAGGCGGCCTTATATAGTGTGGGGCGTGCACTACACAGCCTGAGCTATGATTGGCCACAGGCAGGATGCCTGTGGCCAATCATGGCTCTCCTCGCTGCCGGCGCTGCGATTGGCCAAGCATGCGGGGTCACAGTGCATGCTTGGCCAATCATCGGGCAGCAATGCACTGCGCCAACGCAGTGCATTGTGGTCCACGCGCGCGTCACTCGAATTTTGACGCGAACGGCCAAAACGTTCGGAATTCGCCGAACGGCCAATGTTCGAGTCGAACACGAAGCTCATCCCTAATTACCACTAGCAGCAGATGAAAAACAAGCTCTGGACTGCAGCACTCTTTTCAGAAGACCACTTTCTTTTATTGGAAAAATCACGTCACAGCTCAACAAACACAGCGAACAAGGAAAAATTGCTGACGTTTCGCACTAACTGTAGTGCTTAATCATGGGAATCCACAGGTGCTGGCTATTACCACTAGCAACAGTCGAAAAACAAGCTCTGGACTGCAGCACTCTTTTCAGATGACCACTTTCTTTTATTGGAAAAATCACATCACAGCTCAACAAACACAGCGAACAAGGAAAAATTGCTGACGTTTCGCACTAACTGTAGTGCTTAATCATGGGAATCCACAGGTGCTGGCTATTACCACTAGCAGCAGATGAAAAACAAGCTCTGGACTGCAGCACTCTTTTCAGAAGACCACTTTCTTTTATTGGAAAAAATCACATCACAGCTCAACAAACACAGCGAACAAGGAAAAATTGCTGACGTTTTGCACTAACCGTAGTGCTTAATCATGGGAATCCACAGGTGCTGGCTATTACCACTAGCAACAGTCGAAAAACAAGCTCTGGACTGCAGCACTCTTTTCAGAAGACCACTTTCTTTTATTGGAAAAATCACATCACAGCTCAACAAACACAGCGAACAAGGAAAAATTGCTGACGTTTCGCACTAACTGTAGTGCTTAATCATGGGAATCCACAGGTGCTGGCTATTACCACCAGCAACAGACGAAAAACAAGCTCTGGACTGCAGCACTCTTTTCAGAAGACCACTTTCTTTTATTGGAAAAATCACATCGCAGCTCAACAAACACAGCGAACGAGGAAAAATTGCTGACGTTTCGCACTAAGCTGTAGTGCTTAATCATCATGATTAAGCACTACAGCTAGTGCTAAACGTCAGCAATTTTTCCTCGTTCGCTGTGTTTGAGCTGCGATGTGATTTCCCAATAAAAGAAAGTGGTCTTCTGAAAAGAGTGCTGCAGTCCTGAGCTTGTTTTTTGTCTGTTGCTGGGATTTGACCATGCCAGTCTGAATAGTAGTGGGGGGCTTATTTTTCGTCTGTTGCTAGTGGTAATAGCCGGCACCTGTGGCTTCCCATCCGAAGAGAACAGTTTACAGCCTGCATGTGCGCTCCTGGAGCGGTGAGATCCCTTCTCCTTCATGGTCACATCCCAGCCGTGATGACCATGGCTAAAAGTTCACTCTCCTGGCTGTGAACACTCGTAGATGTGTACCATATGTAGATGCAGATGTGGTCATGCATTTCTGGAAGACTCCAGGATGTTATACCTATGGGGCTTTTATAGTGGTGGGATACATTAGAAGTTCTTATTTGTGTCTAGAGATCAGCGGTGGTGCAGAATGGGCCGTCTCATCTCTCCTCCTTTGATATGCAGGTGACACTTGTCACATAGACTGCCAGAGATAATAGGAACACACTTTGACACCCGGGTGTCACCCGGACTCCTACTGTCACCTCTCTGATTACATCTCGTAAAATGCAGTTTCACAGATACCACAATGGCAGTTCTCACATTTATTACATTGTGGCAAAAGAAAGAGGTACATTTTAGATGTTGGCCTTCAATAAACTACATGGCCCAAAATGAACATCTGACCATCAAACCTACAGTATATACTGTATCAGCCGGTCAGCCTTCCTATGCCAAAACCTTTGCTATTAATAAGGAGTCGCCCCCCCCTCCCCCCTCCTCCATCCTTTCCTTTGTGTCTACAGTAGCCTCCACTCTTCTGGGGGGGCTTTCCCCAATATTCTGGAATGTGTCTGGGACCATTTGTGCCCATTTGTGAGGTCAGGTACTGAGGTTGTAGGAGAAGACCTGGCTCACAATCTGTGTTTAAATTGGTCTCAAAGGTGTTCAGTAGGGATGAGGTCAGGGCTCTGTGCAGGACACTCAAGTTCCTCCACACCAAACTGGTCACACCAGGTCTTTATGGAGCTGGCTTAGTACACAGTCATGATGCAACGGAAAAGGGTCTTCACCAAACTGTTACCACAAGGTTGCCTAAAATCTCTTTGTATGATGTAACCAGGGCAGCCAGCAGAACTTTTTTGGCCCCTTACACAGCTTTAGGCCTGCCCCCCCCCCCCCCCGCCTGACTACCAACTTTCCCCAGGCTTTTCCCACAGTCTTCTTACCGAATCCGCACACCAGTCACCTCACCTGTACGCATTCAGCCCCCCCTCACACCTGTATTTATGCAAGCCCCCCCAGAGCTGTATATATGTCAGCCCCCCTCACACCTGTATATATGTCAGCCCCCCTCACACCTGTATATATGTCAGCCCCCCCACACCTGTATATATGTCAGCCCCCCTCTCACACCTGTATATATGTCAGCCCCCCCCTCACACCTGTATATATGTCAGCCCCCCTCACACCTGTATATATGTCACCCCCTCACACCTGTATATATGTCACCCCCCTCACACCTGTATATATGTCAGCCCCCCTCACACCTGTATATATGTCACCCCCTCACACCTGTATATATGTCAGCCCCCCTCACACCTGTATATATGTCAGCCCCCCTCACACCTGTATATATGTCACCCCCTCACACACCTGTATATATGTCAGCCCCCCTCACACCTGTATATATGTCAGCCCCCCTCACACCTGTATATATGTCAGCCCCCCTCACACCTGTATATATGTCAGCCCCCCTCACACCTGTATATATGTCAGCCCCCCTCACACCTGTATATATGTCAGCCCCCCTCACACCTGTATATATGTCATCCCCCCTCTCACCTGTATATATGTCAGCCCCCCTCACACCTGTATATATGTCACCCCCTCACACACCTGTATATATGTCAGCCCCCCTCACACCTGTATATATGTCACCCCCTCACACACCTGTATATATGTCAGCCCCCCTCACACCTGTATATATGTCAGCCCCCCTCACACCTGTATATATGTCAGCCCCCCTCACACCTGTATATATGTCAGCCCCCCTCTCACACCTGTATATATGTCACCCCCTCACACCTGTATATATGTCAGCCCCTCTCACACCTGTATATATGTCAGCCCCCCTCTCACACCTGTATATATGTCAGCCCTCAAACCTGTATATATGTCACCCCCTCACACCTGTATATATGTCAGCCCCCCCTCACACCTGTATATATGTCATCCCCCCTCACACCTGTATATATGTCACCCCCTCACACCTGTATATATGTCAGCCCCCCTCTCACACCTGTATATATGTCACCCCCTCACACCTGTATATATGTCAGCCCCCCTCACACCTGTATATATGTCAGGCCCCCCTCACACCTGTATATATGTCAGCCCCCCTCACACCTGTATATATGTCATCCCCCTCACACCTGTATATATGTCAGCCCCCCTCACACCTGTATATATGTCAGCCCCCCTCTCACACCTGTATATATGTCACCCCCTCACACCTGTATATATGTCAGCCCCCCTCACACCTGTATATATGTCAGCCCCCCTCACACCTGTATATATGTCAGCCCCCCCTCACACCTGTATATATGTCATCCCCCTCACACCTGTATATATGTCAGCCCCCCTCACACCTGTATATATGTCAGCCCCCCTCACACCTGTATATATGTCATCCCCCCTCTCACACCTGTATATATGTCAGCCCCCCTCACACCTGTGTATATGTCAGGCCCCCTCACACCTGTATATATGTCAGCCCCCCTCACACCTGTATATATGTCATCCCCCTCTCACACCTGTATATATGTCAGCCCCCCTCACACCTGTATATATGTCATCCCCCTCACACCTGTATATATGTCAGCCCCCCTCACACCTGTATATATGTCACCCCCCCTCTCACACCTGTATATATGTCAGCCCCCCTCACACCTGTGTATATGTCAGGCCCCCTCACACCTGTATATATGTCAGCCCCCTCACACCTGTATATATGTCATCCCCCCTCTCACACCTGTATATATGTCAGCCCCCCTCACACCTGTATATATGTCACCCCCTCACACCTGTATATATGTCACCCCCTCACACCTGTATATATGTCACCCCCTCACACCTGTATATATGTCACCCCCCTCACACCTGTATATATGTCACCCCCTCACACCTGTATATATGTCATCCCCCTCACACCTGTATATATGTCAGCCCCCCTCACACCTGTATATATGTCATCCCCCCTCACACCTGTATATATGTCATCCCCCTCACACCTGTATATATGTCATCCCCCCTCTCACACCTGTATATATGTCAGCCCCCCTCACACCTGTATATATGTCATCCCCCCTCTCACACCTGTATATATGTCATCCCCCTCACACCTGTATATATGTCAGCCCCCCTCACACCTGTATATATGTCATCCCCCTCACACCTGTATATATGTCATCCCCCTCACACCTGTATATATGTCATCCCCCCTCTCACACCTGTATATATGTCATCCCCCTCACACCTGTATATATGTCAGCCCCCCTCACACCTGTATATATGTCACCCCCCCTCTCACACCTGTATATATGTCAGCCCCCCTCACACCTGTGTATATGTCAGGCCCCCTCACACCTGTATATATGTCAGCCCCCTCACACCTGTATATATGTCATCCCCCCTCTCACACCTGTATATATGTCAGCCCCCCTCACACCTGTATATATGTCACCCCCTCACACCTGTATATATGTCACCCCCTCACACCTGTATATATGTCACCCCCTCACACCTGTATATATGTCACCCCCCTCACACCTGTATATATGTCACCCCCTCACACCTGTATATATGTCATCCCCCTCACACCTGTATATATGTCAGCCCCCCTCACACCTGTATATATGTCATCCCCCCTCACACCTGTATATATGTCATCCCCCTCACACCTGTATATATGTCAGCCCCCCTCACACCTGTATATATGTGTCAGGAATCCGCCCGTTCTGCACGATCGGGTGTCCGTTCGCGCACGCGCGTTCGTCCCGCGGGTCGTCGTTGGCACGCGCGTCCCCAAGCACGAGTGGGTGCACGTCGTTCGGATGTGCGCGCGGCATACGCACGCACGAGTGCGCGTTAGCGCTATTGGCGCCAGTGGCCCTTTTTAAAGGAGCAGCTGCAGTCATTCTGTGCTGTTCGTCTGCAGCTTGTGCCTGAAGAAACCTGTTGATTCATCTGCTACCTACCTGATACCTGACCTGGCTCCGTCTGACTCTGCTGACCTCTCCTGCTCTGACCCCGGCTTGTTTGACCTCTCTTGGACTGTCTACCTGTTGCCGAACCCCTGCTTGTACCTGACACCTCTGCCAGTTCCTGCTTGTTCCTGCATCTGTACCTTGCATCCAGAAGAGCCCGCCATCCTGCCTGCAGTCTCCTCCCAGCGGCCTGCCTGCCACTGCCAGTTCCTGCTCCTGAGGATTCTCTCCTATCCGGTACCTGCTGCTGCACCTGGCTGGACTCTCCTAACCCGCTGTGCTCCGGTCTCCCTGTTCCCATTCCAGAGAGACCAGAACCAGAGCCGTAAGAGCGGTCCCCTTCCACTAAGTCAGACTCACCACCTGAGGATCATAACAGTACGAACAGCCAAGATGTCTGAGTCTGCGGAAGGGGCCTCCGCCATGAAGGAGATCTGCTCGCATCTCGCGGCCCTGACCCAAGCAGTGAAGTCCCTTCAGGATGGTTACTCCAGGCTGGAGGAACGTGTGCAACAGCTATCTACCTCCGGTCCTCCTATCACCGCTCCTCAGCCTCCTCCTGTTCAGCCTGCCATTCCACCAACCGTGATGACGCTTCCACCTGAACCTAGGGTCCCCATTCCTGAGAGGTTTTCTGGGGACCGCTCCAAGTTCCGGGCCTTCCGTAACGCCTGCCAGCTTTACTTCGCTCTACAGCCTAGGACTTTTTCCCTGGAGGCTACTAAAGTGGGATTCGTTATCTCCCTTCTGCAAGGAGAGCCCCAGTCCTGGGCCCATCACCTCCTGGAAAATGACAGTCCTCTCACCCAGACCCTTGCTACCTTTCTTGAGGGAATGGCCCAGCTCTACGAGGACCCCCAGCGGTCCGCTACCGCAGAATCTGCATTAACTGCGCTCCAGCAGGGCCGGAGGTCGGCAGAGGACTATGTATCAGACTTTAGACGCTGGAGCGCAGATACCCAGTGGAACGAGTCGGCCCTGAGACACCAATTCCGCTTGGGCCTGTCCGAGGGCCTTAAAGATGAGCTGGCCCGTGTTGGAACCCCGGATTCCTTGGAGGATTTAATCACTTCGGCCATTCGGATTGATAGGAGGCTCCGTGAGCGTAGGGCAGAACGCTCCACCCAATCCCAAAACCAGCTTGGATGTCCGCCAGGACCCCTTCTTCAGCACCCTTCTTCATACCATCCTCTCAAGGGAGACCTGCCAGTGCCGCCCAAGCATCTGAAGAACCTATGCAGCTTGGGCTACTCCGGCCTTCTCTGTCACCTGAAGAGCGAGCCGCCGCCGGGCAGATGAACTTATGCCTATACTGCGGTGGCCCAGGACATACGTGATCAACTGCCTGTTAAGACACGTAAGGCCTTTCTTCTGTATCTCACAACCCTGTAACCCTGCCTTCCAACTCGTTCCATTCGCTCTTCTGCTCTCATTCCAGCTGCAGGGAAGAATGATTCACGTCAGCGCTATCCTTGATTCGGGGGCCTGCGGCTGCTTCATCGACGCTGCATTCACCAGTCTGCACTCCATCCCCCTTCGGAGAAACCCCATGAACTTTCCATCTTCCTGGCTGACGGTTCGCAAATTAAGTCTGGCCGAGTTACCCAGGAGACTCTTCCGCTACCCACTACCACTTCCTGCCAACATACTGAACTACTAACCCTGGACGTTATCTCATCACCACTTTTCCCTGTGATCTTGGGAATTCGTGGCTTCAGGCACATAACCCCTCCATCGACTGGTCTTCCGGGGAAGTGAGGTTCCTCTCCTCTTACTGCCAGGATCACTGTTTGCCCGGAGCTCCGGTACAACCCAGAACACTCCTCTGTCTGGATCCAACCAGGACTTGTGTCAGTTAGTCCCAGAATCCTACCAAGAGTTTCTGGATGTTTTCAGTAAACGGGGGCTGAGTTCTCTTCCCCCCACATCGCCCCCTACGATTGTCCATCGAGCTCCTTCCTGGGGCAGAGATCCCATTCGGACGTGTCTTCCCCTTGTCCGAGAAAGAACAAGGAGGCCCTAAAGGTCTACATCACCGAAAACCTTAAGAAGGGGTTCATCCGTCATTCCACATCTCCCTGCCGGTGCCGGAATATTCTTTGTTACAAAAAAAGATCAGACCCTTCGGCCTGTGTGGACTACCGGGAGTTAAATCGGATCACGATTAAGAACCATTACCCTTACCACTGATTCCGAGCTTTTTCAAAAATTAAGATCAGCCTCCAGTTTTACCAAGTTGGACTTGCGGGGAGCTTACAATCTGGTCAGAATACGAGCAGGGCGACGAGTGGAAAACTGCGTTTCGGACTCGTTTTGGGCATTACGAGTACTTAGTAATGCCCTTTGGACTTTGCAATGCCCCGGCCACTTTCCAGCACCTGATTAATGATGTTTTCCGAGACTTTCTGGACATCTTCGTCATTGTTTACCTGGACGATATTCTCATCTTTTCCGGGTCCCTAGAACAACATCGTGGGCATGTCAGCAGAGTGTTGCTCCGGCTCCGGCAACACGGACTTTACGCTAAGGGCCGAGAAATGTAAATTTGAGCAGCAGTGTATCCAATTTCTCGGCCTAGAAATCTCTCCAGCAGGCATCAAAATGGACCCGCAAAAGGTCTCTGCTGTGCTCGAATGGCCAGCTCCCACTGATAAGAAGGGGGATCCAGCGCTTTGTGGTTTCGCTAATTTTTATAGGAGATTCATAAAGGGGTTCTCGGCCATCATCGCTCCCATCACTCAGCTCACCAAACAGAATACACGCTTTCATTGGGGACCCGAAGCGCAGGCCGCTTTCCAGAGACTCAAGAGTCTGTTCACCTCTGCTCCCGGTTCTCAGGCACCCGGATCCGTCAAGACCCTTTATTCCTGGAGGTGGATGCGTCTGAGGTAGCAGTAGGGGCGGTGATATCCCAACGTCAAGGTAAAGATGACTTGATGTACCCCGTGGGGTCTTTTCCCGTAAACTTTCTCCGGCAGAGAGAAATTAATGATGTGGGGGACCGAGAGCTACTCGCCATCAAAGCTGCATTGGAGAGTGGAGATACCTACTAGAAGGGGCGGTACACCCCGTACTTATCTAAACAGACCATAAAAACCTTGAGTATCTCCCGTACCCGCCAAACGTCTGAAACCTCGGCAGGCCCGTTGGCCCCTCTCTTCTCCCGGTTCAGCTTTCATCTTACCTACCGCCCCGGGTCAAGAAACATAAAGCCAGATGCGCTTTCCCGCATGTTCGATATTCCCAAGGACATCGCACCCCCTGATACCATCCTCCCAGCCAACACCTTTCTGCTCGTCCAGCCGGACCTCCTGTCTCTGTTAAAGAGAGCTTCCTCGAGTCCTCCAGTCCTCCAGGAGTTACGCTTATTTTCAGAGAAGGTCTGCTTTGGAAGGACCAATCTAATCTTTGTCCCGGAGAACGTCCAAATAAAGGTCTTGAGTCTCCTCCACGATCATCCCCTCGCCGGGCACTTCGGTGTCCGCAAGACTCTGGAGCTGGTACAGCGCTCCTTCTGGTGGCCAGGCATGAGGGAGTACTGCAAAAGATATGTGAATTCCTGCCTGTGCAGCCGGAACAAGGTCCCCAGGAACCGGGCCTGGGGTCTGCTGAAACCACTTCCCGTGCCCGACCGCCCCTGGCGGATGATCACGATGGACTTCATTGTGGAACTTCCCCCTTCTGAGAACTGTACAGCCATCTTTGTGATCTGTGACCGTTTGTCTAAAATGGCCCATTTCCTACCCTTGAAAGGAACACCCACCGCATCGGAAACGGCTCATATCTTCATCAAGGAGATAGTCAGGCTTCACGGGGTACCTTCCAATATTGTTTCCGATAGAGGGGTGCAATTCACCTCTCGTTTCTGGAGAGCCTTATGTGAAGCCCTAAAATAGAATTGGCCCTGTCCTTCCCCTACCACCGCAGACCAACAGACAGACGGAACGCACCATCAAACCCTTGAACAATACATTAGGTGCTTTTCATCCTTTGTCCAGGACGATGGGGTCTCCCTCTTACTTTGGCGGAGTTCGCCTATAACAATGCCAGCCATGCTACCACCGGCCAATCCCCGTTTTTTCGCTAATTTTGGTTTTAACCTGTCCTTTCTCCCTGATTTTCTTTCAGAATCCCACGTTCCAGCGGTACAGGACACTGTATCTTTTCTGCAGCGGAACAACCAAATCCTACAAGACCATAGCCAAGGCTCAGGCGGATAGCAAGAGGAATTTCGATCGAGGAAGAAGGGGAGAACTGATTCTTCAAGTCGGGGACCAGGTATGGCTTTCTACTTCTAATTTAAATTAGCCTTCCCTTCTAAAAAGTTTGGCACCCAAATTTCTGGGTCCGTTTTCCAGTTAAAAGGAGGATCAATGAAGTTCCTATGAACTGTCTTTGCCTGTTTCCATGAAAATTCACCGGTCTGCCATGTAACTCTGCTTAAGCCGGCTGTACCTGATCCTTTCCCGGTAGAGGAACAGGTCCTCCTGACCCAGGTTGATCGACGGCAATGAGGAATACGAGGTGGAGGCCATTCTGGATTTTAGAAGACGTCATGGACCAAGGTCAGTTTTTAATTAAATGGAAGGGTTATGGTCCAGAGAATAACTCCTGGGAACCTGCTGCCAACTTACATGCAGATAGACTAATTCAGGCCTTTTTACTGCACACCCTGAGAAGAGAGTCGTTAGGGGCACCCGGAGGTTGCCCCTTGTGGGGGGGCAATGTCAGGAATCCGCCCGTTCTGCACGATCGGGTGTGCCGTTCGGCGCACGCGCATTCGTCCCGCGGGTCGTCGTGGGCACGCGCGTCCCCAAGCACGAGCGGGTGCACGTCGTTCGGATGTGCGCGCGGCATGCGCACGCACGAGTGCGCGTTAGCGCTATTGGCGCCAGTGGCCCTTTTTAAAGGAGCAGCTGCAGTCATTCTGTGCTGTTCATCTGCAGCTTGTGCCTGAAGAAACCTGTTGATTCATCTGCTACCTACCTGATACCTGACCTGGCTCCGTCTGACTCTGCTGACCTCTCCTGCTCTGACCCCGGCTTGTTTGACCTCTCTTGGACTGTCTACCTGTTGCCGAACCCCTGCTTGTACCTGACACCTCTGCCAGTTCCTGCTTGTTCCTGCATCTGTACCTTGCATCCAGAAGAGCCCGCCATCCTGCCTGCAGTCTCCTCCCAGCGGCCTGCCTGCCACTGCCAGTTCTGCTCCTGAGGATTCTCTCCTATCCGGTACCTGCTGCTGCACCTGGCTGGACTCTCCTAACCCCGCTGTGCTCCGGTCTCCCTGTTCCCATTCCAGAGAGACCAGAACCAGAGCCGTAAGAGCGGTCCCCTTCCACTAAGTCAGACTCACCACCTGAGGATCATAACAATATGTCAGCCCCCCTCACACCTGTGTATATGTCAGGCCCCTCACACCTGTATATATGTCAGCCCCCCTCACACTGTATATATGTCATCCCCCACTCACACCTGTATATATGTCATCCCCCCTCTCACACCTGTATATATGTCAGCCCCCCTCACACCTGTATATATGTCAGCCCCCCTCACACCTGTATATATGTCACCCCCTCACACCTGTATATATGTCACCCCCTCACACCTGTATATATGTCACCCCCTCACACCTGTATATATAGGTCAGCCCCCCTCACATACCTGTATATATGTCAGTCCCTCTCACACCTGTATATATGTCAGCCCCCCTCACACCTGTATATATGTCAGCCCCCCTCACACCTGTATATATGTCAGCCCCCCTCACACCTGTATATTGTCAGCCCCCTCACACCTGTATATATGTCAGCCCCCTCACACCTGTATATATGTCAGCCCCCTCACACCTGTATTTATGTCAGCCCCCCTCACACCTGTATATATGTCAGCCCCCCTCACAATCTCAATACATATATATATATAATTTTCATCCCTTCTATCTCTCTGCTCATTGAGTTTGCAAAAGTAATTCACTTATTTTTAAGAATTAAAAATAAAGTGCTGCTGCCCAAGGAAACCTTCCATTTCTTTTCTATGCAGAATGACCTTTATCTAACTTCTGATTGGTTGCTGTGATCAATCCAATGATCTGCCCAATTATTTTCTTTATAAACAACATTATATACTGTATGAGTAGATGAACATTGAATCTCATGAATCTCATTATAGTTACTTTATTTATTATTATTTTATTTTCATTTGTACATTTTTGTTCCTTTATAAAACATTGAATCTCATTAATCTCATGATAGTTACAGATTTATTGTGGATAAATGCATCTAATTTTCAAAATGTGTAATTATTATTTTTTTTTTTAACTTAAAGGTATTTTTTTAAAACAAGCTACACCTTATAAAAATTGAAAAAAAAAAGCTTTGTTATTTTATTTGAATATGTTTCTGCCTTTATAAAACATTGAATCTCATGAATCTCATTATAGTTACAGATTTATTGTGGATACATACATCTAACTTTCTAAATGTGTATTTTTTTTTTAATGTAAAGGTATTGTTTTTTTTAAACAAGTTACATCCTATACATATTTTTTATATATATAAAAAAAAGTATTTTATTATTTTATTTTCATTTGTAAATTTTCTGCCTTTATAAAACATTGAATCTCATGAATCTCATTATAGTTACTGATTTATTGTGGATAGATACATCAAATTTTTTAAATATGCACTTTTTTGCTTTTTTTTTATTTTTTAAATTTTTTTTAGATGCAGTACATTTAGGTAGCAAATCCTCTGGGCCTGACGTTGCCCATTGTTTGGTCATTATCAGCAGCCCCCAGATGTTGGTCTGTCCAGTCAATGCATCCTAATGAGGGTGAATGAAGCCGACTTGTATTGTGCCCCCCTGAGATGCGACTGATTGGCTGGGGGGGGAGTGTGGGAACGCCGTCTTGGCAGAATCTCCACGCATTATTATGCAGAATTAGAGGAGTCTATATAAGCCGCCCCGGCCATACGTCAAACGGCCCTTATCTGAGACTGTCATCTGACTACAGCATTGGAGTAAAGGTAACCAGTCATGGGGGGGTTCTGGTCCTATAAGTCGGATCTTTGGGGGGCTTAGAAATTATTATTTTTTCACTAAATTAAAAAATATTTAATATTTAACTCTATATCTGGCAGGTAATGGCAGGTTACGCCCCACCAATGATTTTCTCCTATTTCTTACAATTGCTGCCTTTACATACCAGATGCAACTTTTTTTTTTATTAGACTTTTTGGAATTTTTGTTACTTTGTATTTTATCCCGGATTGCATTACATTGATTTTAACATCTTTAGCCGCTTAAGATTTTTGCACAAAATTCGCAAAGGCCCGGCTCACACCTGTGCAGTTTGCCTTTGATCCGTTTCTGCAGTGCTTTTTGCCGTGCATTTTGCGTTCTTGCAAACATAAAATGCAAACCGTTGCAAAATTGCAGCAAAAAAAAGACACAAAAAAAAAAGCACTACGCACTTTTCTGCAGCTTCTCTGTTGAAGTCTTAAAAAAAAAAAAACAACATTTTGCGTTCTTGCAAACACACACATTTGATGAGTTTTTCCTGCTTTTTTTTGGGGTGTTTTGCAATTTTTAGGCTTTTTTAGGGCAGATAAAAAAAAATGCAAACTGTGGCAAAATTGCAGCAAAAGAAACAAAAAAACGTACTACACGCTTTTCTGCAGCTTCTCCGTTGAAGTCTAAAAAATGCATGTTTTGCTTTCTTGCAAACACACATTTTTTATGCATTTTTTGGGGTGTTTTTCATTTTTTGTGCATTTTTTTTTTTGGCGAATTTTTTTGTTGGGCAGATTAAAAAAAAAAAAAAACGTGGCAAAATTGCGGCAAAAAAAACGCAGTACAAACTTTTCTGCAGCTTCTTCGTTGAAGTCTAAAAAATGCACCGTTTTTGCATTTGAGCCTGGGCTCATACTTGTGTGTTGCAGACACCACATGTGATTCAGATTTTTTTTTAGATCCTCAGAGAGTTCTTTGCCATGAGGTGCCATGTTGTACTTCCAGTGACCAGTATGAGAGAGTGAGAGCGATAACATCAAATTTAACACACCTGCTCCCCATTCACACCTGAGACCTTGTAACACTAACGAGTCACATGACACGGGGGGGGGGGGGGGGAGGGAAAATGGCTAATTGGGCCCAATTTGGAGATTTTCACTTAGGGGTGTACTGACTTTTGTTGCCAGCGGTTTAGACATTAATGGCTGTGTGTTGAGTTATTTTGAGGGGACAGGAAATTTACACTGTTATACAAGCTGTACACTCACTACTTTACATTGTAGACAAGTGTCATTTCTTCAGTGTTGTCACATGAAAAGAGAGAAGAAATGTGAGTGAGGGGTGTACTTACTTTTGTCAGATACTGTATATATATATATATATATATATATATATATATATATATATATCTATGTATATATCTATCTATATATAGATATCTATTGATATCTATATCTATCTATCTATCTATCTATCTATATATATATATATATATATATATATATATATATCTATATATATATATATATATATATATATATATATATATATATATATATATATATATATATATATATATATATATATATATATATATAGATATGTATATATATATAGATATCAATAGATATCTATATATAGATAGATATATACATAGATATATATATATATATATATATATATATATATATATATATATATATATATATATATATATATAGATATCAATAGATATATATATAGATAGATAGATAAATATATATATATATAGATATATACACACACACTGTAAATAAATATTAAAAAGTTACAATGTAGAAGGGTAGTGGACGGTGTCAGTAGTTTTTATTATTTAATTTTTCTATCATTTTTTTACAATTTTATTTATTTTTTTATTATTTTTTTACAATTTTTTTTTAGGAGCTTTGGTGAAATATCAGCAGGGGGAATTTGAGACACTCTTGAGTATTAGGATGTGCCCAGGCACATCCGGCACACCCCCTGCACACACCTGTGGCAATATCGCAGTCCCACTATAAGTCGCTGATCGTCGCCATTACTAGTATATAACAAATTAAATAATTCCAGTATACAGCTGTGCTCATAAGTTTACACACCCCGGGGGCAGAATTTATGATTTCTTGGCCATTTTTGCAGAGAATATGAATAACACAAAATCTTTTCTCTCACTCGTGGTCAGTGATTGGCTGAAGCCATTTATTATCAATCATCTGTCTTTTCTCTTCTTATATCATAATGACAACAGAAACTACCCAAATGCCCCTGATCAAAAGTTTACACACCCCGGGGGCAGAATTTATGATTTCTTGGCCATTTTTCAGAGAATATGAATAACACAAAATCCTTTCTCTCACTCGTGGTCAGTGATTGGCTGAAGCCATTTATTATCAATCATCTGTGTTTACTCTTCTTATATCATAATCAGAACAGAAACTACCCAAATGCCCCTGATCAAAAGTTTATATACCCTGGTGATTTTGGCCTGATGACATGCACACAAGGTGACACAAAAGGGTTTGAATGGCTATGAAAGGTCCCCATCCTCACCTGTGATCTGTTTGTAATTAGTGTGTATAAAAGGTCAATGAGTTTCTGGATTCCTGACAGACCCTTCCATCTTCCATCCAGTGCTGCACTGACCTCTCTGGATTCTGAGTCATGGGGGGAAAGAAAAAGAATTGTGAAAGGATCTGCGGGAAAATGTAGTTGGACTGTATAAAACAGGAAAGGGATATAAAGACATCCAAGGAACTGAGAATGCCAATCAGCAGTGTTCAAACTCCAATCAATAAGTGGAAAATGAGGGGTTCTGGGGAAACCAAACCACGGTCAGGTAGACCAACTAAAATTTCAGCCACAACTGCCAGGAAAATTATTTGGGATGTAAAGAAAACCCCACAAATAGTTTCAGGTGAAATACAGGACTCTGTATACCTTGTGGACGGCCTTCCCAGAAGAGTTGAAGGTGTTATAGGTGCTAAGGGTGGGTCAAGGCCCCATACACACTATCAGATTTTCTGCTGATTTTTGTCTTCAGATTTACCAAAACCATACAATATGAGGTCAAACTTTAGGAGTTTCAATTTGTATGCAATCAGGCCGGCCCTTCACTACATGGTTTTGGTAAATCTGAAGACAAAAATCTGCAGAAAATCTCATAGTGTGTATGGGGGCTTAAGGAGGCGACTTGAAGAAGGATGGGCTGCATGGTCGAGTCTCCAGAAGAAAGTCATTACTACGGAAATGTCACAAAGTATCCGGCTTACAATACACCAAACATCACAGAGACGAGACTCAAACCTTCTGCCACAAAGTCATTTGGAGTGATGAGACCAAAATTTTAGCTTTTTGGCCACAACCATAAACACTACATTTGGAGAGGAGTCAACAAGGCCTATGATGAAAGGTCCATCCCTACTGTGAAACACGGCGGTGGGTCGCTGATGTTTTGGGGATGTGTGAGCTACAAAGTCACAGGAAATTTGGTCACAAGATGAATGCAGAATGTTATCAAACACTGGAGGAACATTTCATTCCTCAGCCAGGAAGCTGCGCATGGGACGGACTCAGACATCCCAACATGACAATGACCCAAAACACAAGACCAAGTCCTCCTGTCATTGGCTACAGCAGAATAAAGTGAAGGTTCTGGATTGGTCATCTCAGTCTCCGGACCTCCAATATCATTGGACCCCTCTGGGGAGATCTCAAACGTGCCGTTCATGGAAGACAGACCGAGAATTTCCAGGAACTGGAGGACTTTTACCAAGAGGAACATCTGAGAAGATAAAGAGCCTCATCCACAAATACCACAGAAGACTTCAATCCGTCATTGATGGTAAAGGGGGCAAAACACGGGATTAAAGATGGCGGCCGGTTTAAAAAAAATTAAAAGTCAGCAGCTGCAAACACTGTAGCTGCTGACTTTTAATAAGCCGACTTACCTGTCCAGGGCGCCCGCGATGTCGGCCACCCGAGGCTGACCCGTCCCTCGGTTCTCGGGGTCCCGGCGCCGCCATTTTCGCTAAGGGAAACAGGCAGTGGAGCCTTGCAGCTTCACTGCCTGTTTCCGACTGCGCATGCGCGAGTCGCGCAGCGCATTGTGAATGGGGCGCGCTGTGTTCTGGGAGCGACCCATTACCCAGAAGACACCGCGACGAGGAGAGAAGAAAGAAGATCTCCGCGGAGGAGGAAGAGGCAGATTAGGATGATGTGCCTAGCAACAGGCATTTCTGGTAAGTTAAAAAAAAAAAAAAAAGTATTTATTTTTTTTAGGATTTTTTTCTAATTTTTAAATGTATTTTTTTTTTTCAGGGTGGCCCTCCACTTTAAGAACCGGGGTGTGTAAACTTTTGATCATTTGGGTAGTTTCTGTTGTCATTATGATATAAGAAGAGAAAACACAGATGATTGATAATAAATATCTTCAGCCAATCACTGACCACGAGTGAGAGAAAAGATTTTGTGTTATTCATATTCTCTGCAAAAATGGCCAAGAAATCAGAAATTCTGCCCCCGGGGGGGGTGTAAACTTATGAGCACAGCGGTGTATCTCGTAGTTTGTAGACGCAATAACTGTTGTGAAAATCAATCAATAATCACGTATTGGCATTTTTTTTTTTTTTTACCAAAAATATGTAGCAGAATACATATTGGCTACAATTATGAAGAAATTCGATTTTTTTCTACATTTTTTATTGGATGTTTTAAAGGAGAAATTAAAAAATATTGTTTTTTTTTTTCAAAATTGTCTCTTTTTTTTTTTTGTTTATAGCGCAAAAAATAAAAACCGCCGAGGTGATCAAATACCACCAAAAAGAAACCTCTATTTGCGGGGAAAAAAAAGGACGTCAATTTTGTTTGGGTACAGCGTCGCACGACTGCGCAATTGTCAGTTAAAAAAGCGCAAAAAATGGCCTGGTCATGAAAGGGGGGGGGGTAAATTTTCCGGAGGTGGTTAATGAGAGTTGCAGATTTTGAAAATGGCTTTTCCAAGGACCTGAACATGTAAAGTCCCATATGAGGATTTCTGTGTCTGGGATTCTAATTTCGATAATGAATATATATATATATACCGGACTGTGATCGGTGTCACTGCTAACGCCAAATCCTTCCCCTCCCCCGCAGGTGAAGGAGAAGTGCGGCGCCGGACATCGAGGAATCGAGGATCAGAGGGAGCGGGTGGCGGGGTGTAGGTGAGTGTGACTTGGGGCGTGTCCCTGTAAAATGTGACTGCGGTCACAGCCAACAACTGCCTGCAGCAAAGGATGGGAACATCACTGATATTGGTGGATCACAATATAAAAGAAAATGATACGGCAATTAATGCATGCGTGTTTATGTGCGTTGCATTAAAGTGTTTGTAAAACCCTTCCCTATCCTCAGGTGATACACAGAGATGAGACAAATCCTCCCACATAAGTTGTACCTCTTAATCTGCGGCATTCTCTTCTCTACAGCCATCCAAAGTGCAGAATTTATAAAGCTTGTCTGAGCTTTCAGAAAGCAGGGGGGAGGGGAGCTGAGGTTACACATTGCAGAGCTGATTGTAGGGAAGGCACACCACCACCCCCCCCCCCCCCTTCTTCACGCAACACTCCAGAATAGAGCTGAGGCTGTTAATCACAGGCTGTGTGCTGGAGCCCTCTCCCCTGTCACCTTTATTTCTCTTGGTGTCAGGAAAACTTGACAAAAGTGACTCATGCATGATGCAGATAGCAGAGGAAGGAGGTAGCAGAAATAAATGATACTTAGTGCTCTGGATTGGGACAAGTACACATTATAGAGGGATGTGCTTTGTTCAGATTTCATGTCTGAGGTTTACAGCCACATTAAGGCCATTCAAATGACTGGGTTGGCAAAGCACCGAAACAGCCGAAAAATTGGTAAAAAAAAAATGTCAAAGCAGCGCAACACAACACATAGTAGCGTGTTATTGTGTGATGTTGAGTGTTGGAATTGTGTTGCCTTAGTACAGGGGAGTCCAAACTTTTTAAACAGTTTTTCTGCCCTTCAAACTTTATGGGGGCCGGGACTATAGCCAGTAGGAGTAGTACATATCCAAGTGGGAGGAATAGTGCCCCATCATTGGTATCAGTGGGAGGAATAGTGTCCCATCATTGGTATCAGTGGGAGGAATAGTGTCCCATCATTGGTATCAGTGGGAGGAATAGTGCCCCATCATTGGTATCAGTGGGAGGAATAGTGCCCCATCATTGGTATCAGTGGGAGGAATAGTGTCCCATCATTGGTGTCAGTGGGAGGAATAGTGTCCCATCATTGGTATCAGTGGGAGGAATAGTGTCCCATCATTGGTATCAGTGGGAGGAATAGTGCCCCATCATTGGTATCAGTGGGAGGAATAGTGCCCCATCATTGGTATCAGTGGGAGGAATAGTGCCCCATCATTGGTATCAGTGGGAGGAATAGTGCCCCATCATTGGTGTCAGTGGGAGGAATAGTGTCCCATCATTGGTATCAGTGGGAGGAATAGTGTCCCATCATTGGTATCAGTGGGAGGAATAGTGTCCCATCATTGGTATCAGTGGGAGGAATAGTGCCCCATCATTGGTGTCAGTGGGGGGAATAGTGTCCCATCATTGGTATCAGTGGGAGGAATAGTGCCCCATCATTGGTATCAGTGGGAGGAATAGTGCCCCATCATTGGTATCAGTGGGAGGAATAGTGCCCCATCATTGGTGTCAGTGGGAGGAATAGTGTCCCATCATTGGTGTCAGTGGAAGGAATAGTGCCCCATCATTGGTATCAGTGGGAGGAATAGTGCCCCATCATTGGTATCAGTGGAAAGAATAGTGCCCTATCCTTGGTGTCGGTGGGAGGAATAGTGTCCCATCATTGGTATCAGTGGGAGGAATAGTGCCCCATCATTGGTATCAGTGGGAGTAATAGTGCCCCATCATTGGTATCAGTGGGAGGAATAGTGCCCCATCATTGGTATCAGTGGGAGGAATAGTGCCCCATCATTGGTATCAGTGGGAGGAATAGTGCCCCATCATTGGTATCAGTGGGAGGAATAGTGCCCCATCATTGGTATCAGTGGGAGGAATAGTGCCCCATCATTGGTATCAGTTGGAGGAATAGTGCCCCGTCATTGGTATCAGTGGAAAGAATAGTGCCCTATCCTTGGTGTCGGTGGGAGGAATAGTGTCCCATCATTGGTGTCAGTGGGAGGAATAGTGCCCCATCATTGGTTTCAGTAGGAGGAATAGTGCCCCATCATTGGTGTCAGTAGGAGGAATAGTGCCCCATCATTGGTGTCAGTAGGAGGAATAGTGCCCCATCATTGGTGTCAGTGGGAGGAATAGTGTCCCATCATTGGTGTCAGTGGGAGGAATAGTGCCCCATCATTGGTGTCAGTGGGAGGAATAGTGCCCCGTCATTGGTGTCAGTGGGAGGAATAGTGTCCCATCATTGGTGTCAGTGGGAGGAATAGTGCTACATCATTGGTGTCAGTGGGAGGAATAGTGCCCCGTCATTGGTGTCAGTGGGAGGAATAGTGTCCCATCATTGGTGTCAGTGGGAGGAATAGTGCCCCATCATTGGTGTCAGTGGGAGGAATAGTGCCCCATCATTGGTGTCAGTGGGAGGAATAGTGTCCCATCATTGGTGTCAGTGGGAGGAATAGTGCCCCATCATTGGTGTCAGTAGGAGGAATAGTGCCCCATCATTGGTGTCAGTGGGAGGAATAGTGTCCCATCATTGGTGTCAGTGGGAGGAATAGTGCCCCATCATTGGTGTCAGTGGGAGGAATAGTGCCCCGTCATTGGTGTCAGTGGGAGGAATAGTGTCCCATCATTGGTGTCAGTGGGAGGAATAGTGCCCCATCATTGGTGTCAGTGGGAGGAATAGTGCCCCGTCATTGGTGTCAGTGGGAGGAATAGTGTCCCATCATTGGTGTCAGTGGGAGGAATAGTGCCCCATCATTGGTGTCAGTGGGAGGAGTAGTGCCCCATCATTGGTGTCAGTGGGAGGAATAGTGCCCCATCATTGGTGTCAGTGGGGGAATAGTGTCCCATCATTGGTGTCAGTGGGAGGAATAGTGCCCCATCATTGGTTTCAGTGGGAGGAATAGTGCCCCATCATTGGTATCAGTGTGAGGAATAGTGCCCCGTCATTGGTATCAGTGGGAGGAATAGTGCCCCATCATTGGTATCAGTGGGAGGAATAGTGCCCTATCCTTGGTGTCGGTGGGAGGAATAGTGCCCCATCATTGGTATCAGTGGGAGGAATAGTGCCCCATCATTGGTATCAGTGGGAGGAATAGTGTCCCATCATTGGTATCAGTGGGAGGAATAGTGCACCATCATTGGTGTCAGTGGGAGGAATAGTGCCCCATCATTGGTATCAGTGGGAGGAATAGTGCCCCATCATTGGTGTCAGTGGGAGGAATAGTGCCCCATCATTGGTATCAGTGGGAGGAATAGTGCCCCATCATTGGTGTCAGTGGGAGGAATAGTGCCCCATCATTGGTGTCAGTGGGAGGAATAGTGCCCCATCATTGGTGTCAGTGGGGGGAATAGTGCCCCATCATTGGTGTCAGTGGGGGGAATAGTGCCCCATCATTGGTGTCAGTGGGAGGAATAGTGCCCCATCATTGGTGTCAGTGGGGGGAATAGTGCCCCATCATTGGTGTCAGGGGGAGGAATAGTGCCCCATCATTGGTGTCAGGGGGAGGAATAGTGCTCCATCATTGGTGTCAGGGGGAGGAATAGTGCCCCATCATTGGTGTCAGGGGGAGGAATAGTGCCCCATCATTGGTGTCAGGGGGAGGAATAGTATCCGCAGTTTGGAGATCACTTCCTTGTGCATTTGGGAGCCAACCAAAATGAATCGTGGAATGTGCGGACTTATGCTGTGAATTGGAAAGGGCTGATTGGCCTCTGGGGCAATACTCCCCCTCCCCCCCCCGGAGAACATTGATCGTTTAGTGATTATTTTGTAGGATTTCTCTTCTAGTCCCGACTTTGTTTCTTTCTTATTCTGACAGATCCTGGAAATTCTATACAAAGTTACTTTCTGCATCGAAATCTACAAATAACTCCCCGGCGGTTTCCTCTCCATGGATTACAATACATTCAGCCGCTACGCGTGAATTCCACCCACCGACGCGTTTCATCCGCTGCACCTGGAACTGACGGGAGAACTGTAGAAGAATTTTGAATAATTGGGATTTTTGGAAGAGTCGTGTTATGTGTTCATAAACCCAATCACAGAGGCCTTGCTTATACTAGTGACTGAGGAGGGGGGGGCAGTAAAAATAGAAAGTTGAGCTGCAGTTTTACTGCCTGGCTCCCGATCATTAGAAGAGACTGAGAGCTGTCATTGACATCTGGGTCACTGTGCTGGGAGGGCGCTCTGGGCTCAGATAGCTCTGCCACCCATGGACACATACACTATATTACCAAAAGTATTGGGACGCCTGCCTTTACACACACATGAACTTTAATGACATCCCAGTCCGGAGGGTTCAATATTGAGTTGGCCCTTTGCAGCTATAACAGCTTCACCTCTTCTGGGAAGGCCGTCCACAAGGTTTAGGAGGGTGTCTATGGGAATGTTTGACCCATTCTTCCAGAAGAGCATTTGTGAGGTCATGCACTGATGTTGGATGAGAAGGCCTCGTTCTAATTCATCCCAAAGGTGTTCTATTGGGTTGCAGTCAGGACTCTGTGCAGGCCAGTCAAGTTCCTCCACCCCAAACTCACTCATCCATGTCTTTATGGACCTTGCTTTGTGCTCTGGTGGGCAGTCATGTTAGAACAGGAAGGGGCCGTCCCCAAACTGTTCCCACAAAGTTGGGAGCATCAAATTCTCCAAAATGTCTTGGTATGCTGACGCCTTAAGAGTTCCCTTCACTGGAACTAAGGGGCCAAGCCCAACCCCCTGAAAAACAACCCCACACCATAATCCCCCCTCCCCCACACCATAATCCCCCCTCCCCCCACACCATAATCCCCCCTCCACCAAATGGTTTGGACCAGTGCACAAAGCCAGGTCCATAGAGACATGGATGAGTGAGTTTGGGGTGGAGGAACTTGACTGGCCTGCACAGAGTCCTGACCTCAACCCGATAGAACACCTTTGGGATGACTGCGAGTCAGGCCTTCTCGTCCAACATCAGTGCCTGACCTCACAAATGCGCTTCTGGAAGAATGGGTCAAACATTCCCATAGACACCCTCCTAAACCTTGTGGACGGCCTTCCCAGAAGAGGTGAAGCTGTTATAGGTGCAAAGGGCCAACTCAATATTGAACCCTCCGGACTAAGACTGGGATGTCATTAAAGTTCATGTGTGTGTACAGGCAGGCGTCCCAATACTTTTGGTAATATAGAGTATGTGTGGTGTAAGGGTGTCAGGCCGAGTTCATATGGGGCAGTTTGCCCCATGCAGGGCCGTCTATTACTAGCACAGGGATACACAGGTGCTGAGTGCAGCCCCCTGCTGGTGTCCTATTCTGGTCTAGTGGGACACGGGGGCTGCACAGACACTGACACTGTGTCCCTATAGGACGGTGGTGGTGAACCTTGGCACTCCAGATGTTTTGGAACTACATTTCCCATGATGCTCAGCTACACTGCAGAGTGAATGAGCATTATGGGAAATGTAGTTCCAAAACATCTGGGGTGCCAAGGTTCGCCATCACTGCTATAGGACATTAAGGTGCGCTAGGTGCGGGTCCTCAAACTCACCCTATGAGCGCTCAGGGACCCCGCACCCGCACCCACCTGTCATAGTGGGACACAACAGCAGTGTCCCAATACAGGTACAGGGTGGCAGGCAGCACCTGTGCATCTCCATGCCAGCAGTAAATGATGGCGCGGGGGGCACAGAGCTAATCACCCCCTGTGAATGCAGATCTAAAGGCCACCTTGTGTGCAGCTCCGTGCCTGCCTCACGCGAGTGGCAACAGGATACCCAGGAGGCGGCAGAGCTCGGCTCACACTGAACTAGCCCATTGGGCCCATTACCAGTTCATCACGGGGCCCCCAATACCTGCACGCAAAAATAAAACAACAAAAAAAACTAACAAAATAAAATACAATTGTAAAAAAAAAAATTAGAGAATAATAAATAAAAAAAAGAACAAATTGCAGATTCATTGCAACCAAACAAGGAGAATGGAGCCCGGACAGAACCCGGACGCGACAGTCCCCAGTCTCTGGGACGCCTTTCATGGATATTTTTTTTTTCATTATAATGCAGATGGATGAATTCATTGGATAAGTGCAATACGGACTGCTGTACAATTGATTTTCCTCTACTGGACTCATGTCAAGTGCAATAAACGTGAATGTTCGGCTCAAACCCGGACAAGCCCCCCCCACAAAAAAATAAAAAAATGTATGGGGATATGATTGATTATTTATTATCATTGTAACTCTCAGAACTATGTTGTTATTATAATGTTATTATGTAATTAAAATGTTTAACCCTTTCATGACTAATGTTATCCCAATTGTTTTGTATAATAGGAAAGATGATGTTACGCCGAGTAAATAGATACCAAACACGTCGCGCTTTATCATCGCACGCACGCCTGGAATGGCGACAAACAGTACCTAAAAAATCTCCATAGGTGACACTTTAAAAAAATTTTTTTACGGTTACCAAGTTACAGTTACAGAGGAGGTCTAGTGCTAGAATTATCGCTCTCGCTCTGAGGATCGCGGCGATACCTCACATGTGTGGTTTGAACACCGTTTACGTATGCGAGCGCGACTTCCGTATGCGTTTTCTTTGCTGCGCGAGCTCGCGGTGACGGGGGCTGTTAGAAAAAAAAATGTTTTCTTATTTATTTTATTTATTTTTATATTACTAAATTGTGTTTAAAAAAAAAATAAAATAAAATAAAATGTGATCCTTTTTATTGCTGTGACAAGGAATGTAAACACCCCATGTGACAGTAATAGGTGCTGACAGGTCCTCTTTATGGATCTAATTGACCCCCAAATCCCTCCTTTGCACTTCAAAGTATTCAGATCACCGAAAACGGTGAAAAAAATAAATAAATAAAAAATTGCGGCTGTAACGGCGCTTTAAAAACTGACCATGCTAGGCATGAGTGTATAGCGTGGTCAGTTCTCTAACTGTGCTGGGAACTCATCCTGCTCTCCACCAATAATCAGACGTGTCCTGGCACCCCCCCCCCCCCTCCCACACACACACACACACACGCACGCACACAGCTATTCACTGGGAAGATCAGTGTGCTGCTGCTTATCCTTCCCCCAGCTCTTATGCAGCTGAGAACAAAGGGAATGTGATCACTTATAAAAAAAAAGGGAAAACTTTTTTTTGTTATATCTAAACCTATAAATGTTTTGCCTTCCATTTCTATTTTAAACTGAATGGGTTGTTTTACAGGGTGAATGGTAACAATTGAATTAGTGAGTGTGTGTGCCCATGGACTTTACATGACAATTATACAACCCCGACAGTTTTCATATATATGGACATTTATTAGAAACTCTGATGTCCTTCTGTCTTTGGAAGGGGGGAGGGGGGGGGAGGGGGGGTTCTTCTTTGGAAGGGGGGGGGTTCTTCTTTGGAAGGGGGGGGGTTCTTCTTTGGAAGGGGGAGGGGGGGGGGGGTTCTTCTGCTACAAGTTCGGGATGATGTTGGACCAAGTGAATGGATCTGTTACTGCACAGCTTCACTCTAAAACTGCAGAGCGCCCCCCCCCCCTCCCCCCACCCCCACGGGCTTCTAAGCACACTTCCAGACTCTTCCAGACATGTGGAATTAGTCTGGTGAATTTTCTTGTTATTTGGATGTATCTGAATTTCAAATCACAATAGTAATGATTGTAAACGAATAATCCAAAATAACGAATGAAAAATAAAATTCAAATAAAATTCGATTTGAATTTGGAAAGTAATATGAAATGTAAACATATTGCAATTCTTAGATGTACACTTCTCGTCTCTTCTTGCTTTCTTTTTGTCTTTATGGCATTGCCGAATTTTGGGCTCATTCAAAAAAAACTGCTGTAAAGAAAATGAGCGCCAACGTTGAGTTGTTGGCAGTACCAGCCAATCAGGTTTCACTTTCCCATGTGAGGCAAGGTTTCTCAACCAAGGTTCCTCCAGAGGTTGTAGGGGTTCCTTGAGCAAAGAACAATTTCTGCCTCTCAGATAAGTTCCCACCGACACCATGGATCTTCTTAGCTATCTGTAAGGGGCGTCATTCTTCCCAATGAGCACAAGTGTAAGCCTAGGTGTGC
Organism: Lithobates pipiens; assembly: GCF_037356315.1. NCBI lineage: Eukaryota > Metazoa > Chordata > Amphibia > Anura > Ranidae > Lithobates > Lithobates pipiens. The sequence goes on from NW_027507788.1 coordinate 228,199,152, forward strand.
ACCCCAAAGCTCAACCACACATGCACAGTAGAGCAGTGGATGGTGTCAGTAGAGCAGTGGACGGTGTCAGTAGAGCAGTGGATGGTGTCAGTAGAGCAGTGGATGGTGTCAGTAGGGCAGTGGATGGTGTCAGTAGAGCAGAGGACGGTGTCAGTAGGGCAGTGGATGGTGTCAGTAGAGCAGTGGATGGTGTCAGTAGGGCAGTGGATGGTGTCAGTAGAGCAGAGGACGGTGTCAGTAGAGCAGTGGATGGTGTCAGTAGGGCAGTGGATGGTGTCAGTAGGGCAGTGGATGGTGTCAGTAGAGCAGAGGACGGTGTCAGTAGAGCAGTAGATGGTGTCAGTAGGGCAGTGGACGGTGTCAGTAGAGCAGTGGACGGTGTCAGTAGAGCAGTGGACGGTGTCAGTAGAGCAGAGGACGGTGTCAGTAGAGCAGTGGACAGTGTCAGTAGAGCAGTGGATGGTGTCAGTAGGGCAGTGGATGGTGTCAGTAGCGCAGTGGACGGTGTCATAGCAGAGGACGGTGTCAGTAGGGCAGAGGACGGTGTTAGTAGGGCAGTGGACGGTGTCAGTAGAGCAGAGGACGGTGTCAATAGGGCAGTGGATGGTGTCAGTAGCGCAGTGGACGGTGTCATAGCAGAGGACGGTGTCAGTAGGGCAGAGGACGGTGTCAGTAGGGCAGAGGACGGTGTCAGTAGGGCAGTGGATGGTGTCAGTAGGGCAGTGGATGGTGTCAGTAGGGCAGTGGATGGTGTCATAGCAGAGAACGGTGTCAGTAGGGCAGAGGACGGTGTTAGTAGGGCAGTGGACGGTGTCAGTAGAGCAGAGGACGGTGTCAGTAGGGCAGTGGACGGTGTCAGTAGGGCAGAGGACGGTGTCAGTAGAGCAGAGGACGGTGTCAGTAGAGCAGAGGACGGTGTCAGTAGAGCAGTGGATGGTGTCAGTAGAGCAGTGGATGGTGTCAATAGAGCAGTGGACGGTGTCAGTAGGGCAGAGGACGGTGTCAGTAGAGCAGAGGACGGTGTCAGTAGAGCAGTGGATGGTGTCAGTAGAGCAGTGGATGGTGTCAGTAGAGCAGTGGACGGTGTCAGTAGAGCAGAGGACGGTGTCAGTAGAGCAGAGGACGGTGTCAGTAGGGCAGTGGACGGTGTCAGTAGGGCAGTGGACAGTGTCAGTAGGGCAGTGGACGGTGTCAGTAGGGCAGAGGACGGTGTCAGTAGAGCAGAGGACGGTGTCAGTAGGGCAGTGGATGGTGTCAGTAGGGCAGTGGATGGTGTCAGTAGAGCAGAGGACGGTGTCAGTAGGGCAGTGGATGGTGTCAGTAGGGCAGTGGATGGTGTCAGTAGAGCAGTGGACGGTGTCAGTAGGGCAGTGGATGGTGTCAGTAGGGCAGTGGATGGTGTCAGTAGAGCAGTGGACGGTGTCAGTAGGGCAGTGGATGGTGTCAGTAGGGCAGTGGATGGTGTCAGTAGAGCAGAGGATGGTGTCAGTAGGGCAGTGGATGGTGTCAGTAGGGCAGTGGATGGTGTCAGTAGAGCAGTGGATGGTGTCAGTAGGGCAGTGGATGGTGTCAGTAGGGCAGTGGATGGTGTCAGTAGAGCAGTGGACGGTGTCAGTAGGGCAGTGGATGGTGTCAGTAGGGCAGTGGATGGTGTCAGTAGGGCAGAGGACGGTGTCAGTAGAGCAGAGGACGGTGTCAGTAGGGCAGTGGACGGTGTCAGTAGGGCAGTGGATGGTGTCAGTAGAGCAGTGGACGGTGTCAGTAGGGCAGTGGACGGTGTCAGTAGGGCAGTGGATGGTGTCAGTAGAGCAGTGGATGGTGTCAGTAGAGCAGTGGATGGTGTCAGTAGGGCAGAGGACGGTGTCAGTAGAGCAGAGGACGGTGTCAGTAGGGCAGTGGATGGTGTCAGTAGGGCAGTGGATGGTGTCAGTAGAGCAGAGGACGGTGTCAGTAGGGCAGTGGATGGTGTCAGTAGGGCAGTGGATGGTGTCAGTAGAGCAGTGGACGGTGTCAGTAGGGCAGTGGATGGTGTCAGTAGGGCAGTGGATGGTGTCAGTAGAGCAGTGGACGGTGTCAGTAGGGCAGTGGATGGTGTCAGTAGGGCAGTGGATGGTGTCAGTAGAGCAGAGGACGGTGTCAGTAGGGCAGTGGATGGTGTCAGTAGGGCAGTGGATGGTGTCAGTAGAGCAGTGGACGGTGTCAGTAGGGCAGTGGATGGTGTCAGTAGGGCAGTGGATGGTGTCAGTAGGGCAGAGGACGGTGTCAGTAGAGCAGAGGACGGTGTCAGTAGGGCAGTGGACGGTGTCAGTAGGGCAGTGGATGGTGTCAGTAGAGCAGTGGACGGTGTCAGTAGGGCAGTGGACGGTGTCAGTAGGGCAGTGGATGGTGTCAGTAGAGCAGTGGATGGTGTCAGTAGAGCAGTGGATGGTGTCAGTAGGGCAGTGGACGGTGTCAGTAGGGCAGTGGACGGTGTCAGTAGGGCAGTGGACGGTGTCAGTAGAGCAGTGGATGGTGTCAGTAGGGCAGTGGACGGTGTCAGTAGAGCAGTGGACGGTGTCAGTAGAGCAGTGGACGGTGTCAGTAGAGCAGAGGACGGTGTCAGTAGAGCAGAGGACGGTGTCAGTAGAGCAGTGGATGGTGTCAGTAGGGCAGTGGATGGTGTCAGTAGGGCAGTGGATGGTGTCAGTAGAGCAGTGGATGGTGTCAGTAGGGCAGTGGATGGTGTCAGTAGAGCAGAGGACGGTGTCAGTAGGGCAGTGGATGGTGTCAGTAGAGCAGTGGATGGTGTCAGTAGGGCAGTGGATGGTGTCAGTAGAGCAGAGGACGGTGTCAGTAGAGCAGTGGATGGTGTCAGTAGGGCAGTGGATGGTGTCAGTAGGGCAGTGGATGGTGTCAGTAGAGCAGAGGACGGTGTCAGTAGAGCAGTAGATGGTGTCAGTAGGGCAGTGGACGGTGTCAGTAGAGCAGTGGACGGTGTCAGTAGAGCAGTGGACGGTGTCAGTAGAGCAGAGGACGGTGTCAGTAGAGCAGTGGACAGTGTCAGTAGAGCAGTGGATGGTGTCAGTAGGGCAGTGGATGGTGTCAGTAGCGCAGTGGACGGTGTCATAGCAGAGGACGGTGTCAGTAGGGCAGAGGACGGTGTTAGTAGGGCAGTGGACGGTGTCAGTAGAGCAGAGGACGGTGTCAATAGGGCAGTGGATGGTGTCAGTAGCGCAGTGGACGGTGTCATAGCAGAGGACGGTGTCAGTAGGGCAGAGGACGGTGTCAGTAGGGCAGAGGACGGTGTCAGTAGGGCAGTGGATGGTGTCAGTAGGGCAGTGGATGGTGTCAGTAGGGCAGTGGATGGTGTCATAGCAGAGAACGGTGTCAGTAGGGCAGAGGACGGTGTTAGTAGGGCAGTGGACGGTGTCAGTAGAGCAGAGGACGGTGTCAGTAGGGCAGTGGACGGTGTCAGTAGGGCAGAGGACGGTGTCAGTAGAGCAGAGGACGGTGTCAGTAGAGCAGAGGACGGTGTCAGTAGAGCAGTGGATGGTGTCAGTAGAGCAGTGGATGGTGTCAATAGAGCAGTGGACGGTGTCAGTAGGGCAGAGGACGGTGTCAGTAGAGCAGAGGACGGTGTCAGTAGAGCAGTGGATGGTGTCAGTAGAGCAGTGGATGGTGTCAGTAGAGCAGTGGACGGTGTCAGTAGAGCAGAGGACGGTGTCAGTAGAGCAGAGGACGGTGTCAGTAGGGCAGTGGACGGTGTCAGTAGGGCAGTGGACAGTGTCAGTAGGGCAGTGGACGGTGTCAGTAGGGCAGAGGACGGTGTCAGTAGAGCAGAGGACGGTGTCAGTAGGGCAGTGGATGGTGTCAGTAGGGCAGTGGATGGTGTCAGTAGAGCAGAGGACGGTGTCAGTAGGGCAGTGGATGGTGTCAGTAGGGCAGTGGATGGTGTCAGTAGAGCAGTGGACGGTGTCAGTAGGGCAGTGGATGGTGTCAGTAGGGCAGTGGATGGTGTCAGTAGAGCAGTGGACGGTGTCAGTAGGGCAGTGGATGGTGTCAGTAGGGCAGTGGATGGTGTCAGTAGAGCAGAGGACGGTGTCAGTAGGGCAGTGGATGGTGTCAGTAGGGCAGTGGATGGTGTCAGTAGAGCAGTGGATGGTGTCAGTAGGGCAGTGGATGGTGTCAGTAGGGCAGTGGATGGTGTCAGTAGAGCAGTGGACGGTGTCAGTAGGGCAGTGGATGGTGTCAGTAGGGCAGTGGATGGTGTCAGTAGGGCAGAGGACGGTGTCAGTAGAGCAGAGGACGGTGTCAGTAGGGCAGTGGACGGTGTCAGTAGGGCAGTGGATGGTGTCAGTAGAGCAGTGGACGGTGTCAGTAGGGCAGTGGACGGTGTCAGTAGGGCAGTGGATGGTGTCAGTAGAGCAGTGGATGGTGTCAGTAGAGCAGTGGATGGTGTCAGTAGGGCAGAGGACGGTGTCAGTAGAGCAGAGGACGGTGTCAGTAGGGCAGTGGATGGTGTCAGTAGGGCAGTGGATGGTGTCAGTAGAGCAGAGGACGGTGTCAGTAGGGCAGTGGATGGTGTCAGTAGGGCAGTGGATGGTGTCAGTAGAGCAGTGGACGGTGTCAGTAGGGCAGTGGATGGTGTCAGTAGGGCAGTGGATGGTGTCAGTAGAGCAGTGGACGGTGTCAGTAGGGCAGTGGATGGTGTCAGTAGGGCAGTGGATGGTGTCAGTAGAGCAGAGGACGGTGTCAGTAGGGCAGTGGATGGTGTCAGTAGGGCAGTGGATGGTGTCAGTAGAGCAGTGGACGGTGTCAGTAGGGCAGTGGATGGTGTCAGTAGGGCAGTGGATGGTGTCAGTAGGGCAGAGGACGGTGTCAGTAGAGCAGAGGACGGTGTCAGTAGGGCAGTGGACGGTGTCAGTAGGGCAGTGGATGGTGTCAGTAGAGCAGTGGACGGTGTCAGTAGGGCAGTGGACGGTGTCAGTAGGGCAGTGGATGGTGTCAGTAGAGCAGTGGATGGTGTCAGTAGAGCAGTGGATGGTGTCAGTAGGGCAGTGGACGGTGTCAGTAGGGCAGTGGACGGTGTCAGTAGGGCAGTGGACGGTGTCAGTAGAGCAGTGGATGGTGTCAGTAGGGCAGTGGATGGTGTCAGTAGAGCAGTGGACGGTGTCAGTAGGGCAGTGGATGGTGTCAGTAGAGCAGTGGATGGTGTCAGTAGGGCAGTGGATGGTGTCAGTAGGGCAGTGGATGGTGTCAGTAGGGCAGTGGACGGTGTCAGTAGGGCAGTGGATGGTGTCAGTAGAGCAGTGGATGGTGTCAGTAGGGCAGTGGATGGTGTCAGTAGGGCAGTGGATGGTGTCAGTAGAGCAGTGGATGGTGTCAGTAGAGCAGTGGACGGTGTCAGTAGGGCAGTGGACGGTGTCAGTAGGGCAGTGGACGGTGTCAGTAGGACAGTGGACGGTGTCAGTAGGGCAGAGGACGGTGTCAGTAGGGCAGTGGATGGTGTCAGTAGGGCAGTGGACGGTGTCAGTAGTTTTTTGTTTTTATCTTTTGCAATTTTTTAAAATGTTTTTTTTAACTGTTTGCCAATCAACCGCCGTCATTATACAGCAGCAGGTCGGCATGATCCCGTGAACCATCGTAGCTGTATGTCGGTCCCTTTAAGCGGGATATCAGGCGCGCGCATCCGCTGCACAGCAGGGGTGCCGATGCTTGTGCCTGGTGGTCGTGGTGACCGTTGGCCATGCACGATTGTGGGTACGAGAGGCAGAGCAGGGACACGTGTGTGTGTGTGTGCGTGTGTGTGTGTGTGTAAACACACACACGTCCCTGTTCTGTGAGGAGAGAAAGAGATTGTGAGTTCCTACGAGCTGGGAACCACGATCTCTCATCTCCTATAGTGAGTCCCCTCTCCCCACAGTTAGAACACACACACATAGTTAACCCCTTGATCGCCCCCTAGTGTTAACCCCTTCCCTGCCAGTGACATTTACACCGTAATAAGTGCATTTTTATAGCAGTGATCGCTCTATAAATCCCAATGGTCCCAAAAATGTGTCAAAAGTGTCCGATGTGTCCATCATAATGTCGCAGTCACCGCCATTACTAGTAAAAAATATAATAATAAAAAAAATGCCATAAATACATCCCATAGTTGTAGACGCTATAACTTTTGCGCAAACTTTTGCGCTTTTTGCAATTTTTATTACCAAAAATATGTAGAAGAAAAAAAAAATATGTAGAAGAATACATATCGAGCTAAACTGAGGGGAAAATTTTTTTTTTTATTTTTTTTTTAAATGGGGATATTTATTACAGCAAAAAGTACAAAATATATTTTTTTTTTTTTTTCAAAATTTTCACTCATTTTTTGTTTATAGCGCAACAAAATAAAAACCGCAGAGGTGATCAAATACCACTAAAAGAAAGCTCTATATACTGGGGGGGAAAAAGGGACGTAAATTTTGTTTGGGTACAGCGCCGCACGACCGCGCAATTGTCAGTTAAAGCGACGCAGTGCCGTGTCGTAAAAAACGGCCCGGTCATTGAGCAGCCAAATCTCCCGGGGCTGAAGGGGTTAATATTATTATTATTATTGTTTTTACAATTTGCTAGGAGCTCCATTGAGGGGATTTGGTAAAGTAGCAGAGAAAGGAACTGAGGACAGAGATTCTCCAGTCCTTCATTTTCATTGATATTTTTAGAGGATTGTAATATCTGTGTGCTGGCAATTGCCGATTGTTCCCTTTTTTTTATGGAGAAAAATAAAAGACCTTTTCACCTGTCCAGTCCTTCTTGGTGAGGAATATCTGCCTATCTCTGATCTGCTTCCTGTCGCTGATACCAACGTGACACCCAGTGGCGGGCCAAGGTCATCCAGCGCCCAGGGCAAAGATGCCAAACTGTGCCCCCTTCTTTCCCTTAGGGTTAGGGTCAGGGTGCCCCCTACCCCTGCAATAAACCATTGCGCCAGGGGCAGCCGCCCCCTCCTGCCCACCCCTTGATACCAATGATGGGGCACTATTACACCCACTGATACCAATGATGAGGCACTATTCCTCCCACTGACACCAATGATTGGGTACTATTACCCAACAAGTGTGCCCCATACGTGTGATTACAGCTCAGAGTTTACTAAATAAATGAAACAATATGAATGTTTCCCTCTAATGATATATGTGAGAAGGTAATGGGAGCTAAACCTGCCCCCCCCCCCGCCCCCCCGCCATGCCGGATCCTTTATACCTATCATTGGTGTCAGTGGGAGGAATAGCGCCCCATCATTGGTATCAGTGGGAGGAATAGTGCCCCATCATTGGTATCAGTGAAAGGAATTGTGCCCCATCATTGGTGTCAGTGGGAGGAATAGTGTCCCATCATTGGTATCAGTGGTGGTAATAGTGTCCCATCATTGGTATCAGTGGGGGCAATAGTGCCTCATCATTGGTGTCAGTGGAAGGAATAATTAGTGCCTCATCATTGGTATCAGTGGGGGTAATAGTACCCCATCATTGGTATCAGTGGGAGGAATAGTGCCTCATCATTGGTGTCAGTGGGAGGAATAGCGCCCCATCATTGGTATCAGTGGAAGGAATAGTGCCCCATCATTGGTATCAGTGCAAGGAATAGTGCCCCATCATTGGTGTCAGTGGGAGGAATAGTGTCCCATCATTGGTATCAGTGGAAGGAATAGTGTCCCATCATTGGTATCAGTGGTGGTAATAGTGCCCCATCATTGGTATCAGTGGGGGCAATAGTGCCTCATCATTGGTGTCAGTGGAAGGAATAATTAGTGCCTCATCATTGGTATCAGTGGGGGTAATAGTACCCCATCATTGGTGTCAGTGGGAGGAATAGTACCTCATCATTGGTGTCAGTGGGAGGAATAGCGCCCCATCATTGGTATCAGTGGGGGCAATAGTGCCTCATCATTGGTGTCAGTGGAAGGAATAATTAGTGCCTCATCATTGGTATCAGTGGGGGTAATAGTACCCCATCATTGGTATCAGTGGGAGGAATAGTACCTCATCATTGATGTCAGTGGGAATAATAGCGCCCCATCATTGGTATCAGTGGAAGGAATAGTGTCCCATCATTGGTATCAGTGGTGGTAATAGTGCCCCATCATTGGTATCAGTGGGGGCAATAGTACCCAATCATTGGTGTCAGTGGAAGGAATAGTGCCCCATCATTGGTGTCAGTGGGAGGAATAGTGCCCCATCATTGGTGTCAGTGGGGGTAATAGTGCCCCATCATTGGTATCAAGGAATATCTGCCTATCTCTGATCTGCTTCCTGTCGCTGATACCAACGTGACACCCAGTGGAGGGCCAAGGTCATCCAGCACCCAGGGCAAAGATGCCAAACTGCGCCCCCCCCCCTTTCCCTTAGGGTTAGGGTCAGGGTGCCCCCTACCCCTGCAATAAACCATTGCGCCAGGGGCAGCCGCCCCCCTCCTGACCACCCCTTGTCCTGGCCCTGGTGACACCCAACAAGTGTGCCCCATACGTGTGATTACAGCTCAGAGTTTCCTAAATAAATGAAACAATACGAATGTTTCCCTCTAATGATATATGTGAGAAGGTAATGGGAGCTAAACCTGCCCCCCCCCGCCCCCCCCCCCCCCGCCATGCCGGATCCTTTATACCTGAGTGTTGTGTTTGGGTTTCTCTACCTTTTCAGGTGGAAATAGAGTAGCAGGATATTTACATATTAGTACAATGGAGTTGGGTTGGTGTGTGTTGACTTGGGATTGTGTTGGCCGACTTTATTGACCCTTTGATGTCGGGGGGAAGACGTGACACCTCATTGTGACAAAGACACCTCGTCAACTCTTGGCGCTGTGATGGTCCTCAACATCCTTCATGGACAGAAGTCCCACCATAAGGAACGGGAACTTTTCGGCATTGTCTGTAGATCTTTGTACCCAGTCACTAAAATCTCATACAAGCCGATATAAATTGGAAATAATATCTGGAGATCCTGTAATGAAGGTCCTTGTTTAGAATCTTCTTGTAATACGGTTACAATGTTCTCTCCACATTGTGCCCCCTGTGTTGTCACCCTGGCACATAAGCTTTCAATGGAGGCTGGCAGTGGGCTTTTTTCAACACATTACGTAGGCACTGCTGTCACCATTGGAAAACCCACTATGGGACTTGCAAAGCAGCCATTGTTGGAGTGGGGGTAGGGGGCAGCATGGGCCGCCGGTGGCAAAGAATACACTCAGAGGCCGAGGTGGATGCAAAGAGTATATTGTAAGACAGGGTCCCCAAACCTTCTAAACAAAGGGCCAGTTTACTGTCCTTCAGACTTTTCAGAGTGACCATTGGGAGTAGATTTTGCCCTGGCATCAGTCGGAGTAAACATTGCATCTTTGGTATTAGGGGGAGGATGGTATTAGGAAGAGGAATATTGTCCCATCATTGGTGTCAGCGGGAGGAATAGTGTCCCATCATTGGTGTCAGTGGGGGCAATAGTGCCCCATCATTGGTATCAGTGGGGGCAATAGTGCCCCATCATTGGTGTCAGTGGGAGGAATAGTGCCCCACCATTGGTGTCAGTGGGAGGAATAGCGCCCCATCATTGGTGTCAGTGGGAGGAATAGTGCCCCATCATTGGTATCAGTGGGAGGAATAGTGTCCCATCATTAGTATCAGTGGGGGCAATAGTGCCCCATCATTGGTATCAGTGGGAGGAATAGTGTCCCATCATTGGTATCAGTGGGAGGAATACTGCCCCATCCTTGGTATCAGTGGGGGTAATAGTGCCCCATCATTGATATCAGTGGGGTAATAGTACCCAATCATTGGTGTCAGTGGGAGGAATAGTGTCCCATCATTGGTATCAGTGGTGGCAATAGTGCCCCATCATTGGTATCAGTGGGGGGAATAGTGCCCAATCATTGGTATCAGTGGGAGGAATAGTGTCCCATCATTGGTATCAGTGGGAGGAATAGTGCCCCATCCTTGGTATCAGTGGGGGTAATAGTGCCCCATCATTGATATCAGTGGGGTAATAGTACCCAATCATTGGTGTCAGTGGGAGGAATAGTGCCTCATCATTGGTGTCAGTGGGAGGAATAGTGCCCCATCATTGGTGTCAGTGGAGGAATAGTGCCCCATCATTGGTGTCAGTGGGAGGAATAGTGCCCCTTTATTGGTGTCAGTGGGAGGAATAGTGCCCCATCATTGGTGTCAGTGGAAGAATAGTGGCCCATCATTGGTGTCGGTGGGAGGAATAGTGCCCCATCATTGGTGTCAGTGGGAGGAATAGTGCCCCATCATTGGTGTCAGTGGGAGGAATAGTGCCCTATCATTGGTATCAGTGGGAGGAATAGTGCCCCATCATTGGTGTCAGTGGGGGGGGGGGGAATAGTGCCCTATCATTGGTGTCAGTGGGGGGGAATAGTGCCCCATCATTGGTATCAGTGGGGGGAATAGTGCCCCATCATTGGTGTCAGTGGGCGGAATAGTGCCCCATCATTGGTATCAGTGGGGGTAATAGTACCCAATCATTGGTGTAAGTGGAAGGAATAGTCAGTGCCCCATCATTGGTATCAGTGGAAGGAATTGTGCCCCATTGTAGGTGTCATCGGGATAAATAGAGCCCCATTGTTGGTGTCAGTTTGACGATCATTGGGAGAAATAGTTTCCCTTTTGTTGATGTCACCACCAGGAATTATGCCCCATTGTTGGTTTCAGTGGAAGGAATAGTGTATTGTATCAGTGGGAGGAAAAGTACCCCAAGGGCTGGACACAGGTGAGCAAAGGACCACATCCGATCCCCGGGCCACAGTTTGGAGACCACTGTTGTAAGAGTTCCAACAACATACAACAGACCCGGTGGGTAGGCAAAACCAACCAGAGCCACTTACAACCAGTAGCAGGGGATGAAGATCTTGGAATGATGCTTATAGCTTCTACAGTGAAGAGTTACAATGGAATGCAGTATGGCTGTTCCTCACCCAAACAAGAGGCTTCTGACGAGGAGATAGTGTAGGGCTTTCCCTCCTCCTCTGAAACCTTTCCCTACCTCTAAGCACTGTCCCTGCCAGACGGGGATCCTGTCCCTATGCTAGCCACTCGCATAAAGCATGCCAAACCCCAGGAGCTGGAGCCTTAAATAGACTCTGCCAGTCCCAAGATGGCCACAAAGGTCACATGGGGCACCAGTGTCCAATCAGACAGATGTCTCCTAGTTACCATTGGTAGTCATAGAGGAACCAACGTTCTCACAACTTCCTTCTCCTTCTGCATTGCCGCTTCAGTCAAGTCCAACCTACAGTAAGGAATACAGACTAAACCTGCCTACAGGAGTACAGCACCGACCCCCTGACTGCTGCTGGTTGGCTATCGGTGATACTATAGCTCAAGATGTACAAAAGTCCAGAACTCCATGCAAAACCTCTTCAATTTACTGAGGTCACATAAAAAATATAGTGGAAAAGATATTTTCTTCCTTCATCTCCTGGGAGAATGAAAAGATATGTTCTTCCTTCACCTCCTCTGAGAATGAAAAGATATGTTCTTCCTTCACCTCCTCTGAGAATGAAAAGATATTTTCTTCCTTCACCTCCTCAGAGAATGAAAAGATATTTTCTTCCTTCATCTCCTCAGAGAATGAAAAGATATTTTCTTCCTTCATCTCCTCTGAGAATGAAAAGATATGTTCTTCCTTCATCTCCTGGGAGAATGAAAAGATATGTTCTTCCTTCACCTCCTCTGAGAATGAAAAGATATTTTCTTCCTTCACCTCCTCTGAGAATGAAAAGATATGTTCTTCCTTCATCTCCTGGGAGAATGAAAAGATATGTTCTTCCTTCACCTCCTCTGAGAATGAAAAGATATGTTCTTCCTTCATCTCCTCTGAGAATGAAAAGATATGTTCTTCCTTCATCTCCTCGGAGAATGAAAAGATATGTTCTTCCTTCATCTCCTCTGAGAATGAAAAGATATGTTCTTTCTTCATCTCCTCTGAGAATGAAAAGATATGTTCTTCCTTCATCTCCTCAGAGAATGAAAAGATATGTTCTTCCTTCACCTCCTCGGAGAATGAAAAGATATGTTCTTCCTTCATCTCCTCAGAGAATGAAAAGATATGTTCTTCCTTCATCTCCTCAGAGAATGAAAAGATATGTTCTTCCTTCATCTCCTGGGAGAATGAAAAGATATTTTCTTCCTTCATCTCCTCAGAGAATGAAAAGATATGTTCTTTCTTCATCTCCTCAGAGAATGAAAAGATATGTTCTTCCTTCATCTCTTCTGAGAATGAAAAGATATGTTCTTCCTTCATCTCCTCTGAGAATGAAAAGATATGTTCTTTCTTCATCTCCTCTGAGAATGAAAAGATATGTTCTTCCTTCATCTCCTCAGAGAATGAAAAGATATGTTCTTCCTTCACCTCCTCGGAGAATGAAAAGATATGTTCTTCCTTCATCTCCTCAGAGAATGAAAAGATATGTTCTTCCTTCACCTCCTCGGAGAATGAAAAGATATGTTCTTCCTTCATCTCCTCAGAGAATGAAAAGATATGTTCTTCCTTCATCTCCTCGGAGAATGAAAAGATATTTTCTTCCTTCATCTCCTCAGAGAATGAAAAGATATGTTCTTCCTTCACCTCCTCAGAGAATGAAAAGATATTTTCTTCCTTCATCTCCTCAGAGAATGAAAAGATATGTTCTTCCTTCACCTCCTCGGAGAATGAAAAGATATGTTCTTCCTTGATCTCCTCGGAGAATGAAAAGATATGTTCTTCCTTGATCTCCTCGGAGAATGAAAAGATATGTTCTTCCTTCACCTCCTCAGAGAATGAAAAGATATGTTCTTCCTTCACCTCCTCGGAGAATGAAAAGATATGTTCTTCCTTCACCTCCTCGGAGAATGAAAAGATATGTTCTTCCTTCACCTCCTCGGAGAATGAAAAGATATGTTCTTCCTTCATCTCCTCTGAGAATGAAAAGATATTTTCTTCCTTCATCTCCTCAGAGAATGAAAAGATATGTTCTTCCTTCACCTCCTCGGAGAATGAAAAGATATGTTCTTCCTTCATCTCCTCTGAGATTGAAAAGATATTTTCTTCCTTCATCTCCTCAGAGAATGAAAAGATATTTTCTTCCTTCACCTCCTCGGAGAATGAAAAGATATTTTCTTCCTTCATCTCCTCAGAGAATGAAAAGATATGTTCTTCCTTGATCTCCTCGGAGAATGAAAAGATATGTTCTTCCTTCACCTCCTCGGAGAATGAAAAGATATGTTCTTCCTTGATCTCCTCGGAGAATGAAAAGATATGTTCTTCCTTGATCTCCTCGGAGAATGAAAAGATATGTTCTTCCTTCACCTCCTCAGAGAATGAAAAGATATTTTCTTCCTTCATCTCCTCAGAGAATGAAAAGATATGTTCTTCCTTCACCTCCTCGGAGAATGAAAAGATATGTTCTTCCTTGATCTCCTCGGAGAATGAAAAGATATGTTCTTCCTTCACCTCCTCGGAGAATGAAAAGATATGTTCTTCCTTCATCTCCTCTGAGAATGAAAAGATATTTTCTTCCTTCATCTCCTCAGAGAATGAAAAGATATTTTCTTCCTTCACCTCCTCGGAGAATGAAAAGATATTTTCTTCCTTCATCTCCTCAGAGAATGAAAAGATATGTTCTTCCTTGATCTCCTCGGAGAATGAAAAGATATGTTCTTCCTTCACCTCCTCGGAGAATGAAAAGATATGTTCTTCCTTCATCTCCTCTGAGAATGAAAAGATATTTTCTTCCTTCATCTCCTCAGAGAATGAAAAGATATTTTCTTCCTTCACCTCCTCAGAGAATGAAAAGATATTTTCTTCCTTCACCTCCTCGGAGAATGAAAAGATATTTTCTTCCTTCATCTCCTCAGAGAATGAAAAGATATGTTCTTCCTTCATCTCCTCAGAGAATGAAAAGATATGTTCTTCCTTCACCTCCTCGGACAATGAAAAGATATGTTCTTCCTTGATCTCCTCGGAGAATGAAAAGATATGTTCTTCCTTCATCTCCTCGGAGAATGAAAAGATATGTTCTTCCTTCACCTCCTCTGAGAATGAAAAGATATGTTCTTCCTTCACCTCCTCAGAGAATGAAAAGATATTTTCTTCCTTCATCTCCTCAGAGAATGAAAAGATATGTTCTTCCTTCACCTCCTCGGAGAATGAAAAGATATGTTCTTCCTTGATCTCCTCGGAGAATGAAAAGATATGTTCTTCCTTCACCTCCTCGGAGAATGAAAAGATATGTTCTTCCTTCATCTCCTCTGAGAATGAAAAGATATTTTCTTCCTTCATCTCCTCAGAGAATGAAAAGATATGTTCTTCCTTCACCTCCTCTGAGAATGAAAAGATATGTTCTTCCTTCATCTCCTCGGAGAATGAAAAGATATGTTCTTCCTTCACCTCCTCGGAGAATGAAAAGATATGTTCTTCCTTCATCTCCTCTGAGAATGAAAAGATATTTTCTTCCTTCACCTCCTCGGAGAATGAAAAGATATGTTCTTCCTTCATCTCCTGGGAGAATGAAAAGATATGTTCTTCCTTCACCTCCTCAGAGAATGAAAAGATATTTTCTTCCTTCATCTCCTCAGAGAATGAAAAGATATGTTCTTCCTTCACCTCCTCGGAGAATGAAAAGATATGTTCTTCCTTCATCTCCTGGGAGAATGAAAAGATATGTTCTTCCTTCATCTCCTGGGAGAATGAAAAGATATGTTCTTCCTTCACCTCCTCAGAGAATGAAAAGATATTTTCTTCCTTCATCTCCTCAGAGAATGAAAAGATATTTTCTTCCTTCACCTCCTCGGAGAATGAAAAGATATGTTCTTCCTTGATCTCCTCGGAGAATGAAAAGATATGTTCTTCCTTCACCTCCTCGGAGAATGAAAAGATATGTTCTTCCTTCATCTCCTCTGAGAATGAAAAGATATTTTCTTCCTTCATCTCCTCAGAGAATGAAAAGATATGTTCTTCCTTCACCTCCTCTGAGAATGAAAAGATATTTTCTTCCTTCACCTCCTCGGAGAATGAAAAGATATGTTCTTCCTTCACCTCCTCTGAGAATGAAAAGATATTTTCTTCCTTCACCTCCTCGGAGAATGAAAAGATATGTTCTTCCTTCACCTCCTCTGAGAATGAAAAGATATGTTCTTCCTTCATCTCCTCAGAGAATGAAAAGATATGTTCTTCCTTCACCTCCTCTGAGAATGAAAAGATATGTTCTTCCTTCACCTCCTCTGAGAATGAAAAGATATTTTCTTCCTTCACCTCCTCGGAGAATGAAAAGATATGTTCTTCCTTCACCTCCTCTGAGAATGAAAAGATATGTTCTTCCTTCACCTCCTCTGAGAATGAAAAGATATTTTCTTCCTTCACCTCCTCGGAGAATGAAAAGATATGTTCTTCCTTCACCTCCTCTGAGAATGAAAAGATATGTTCTTCCTTCATCTCCTCAGAGAATGAAAAGATATGTTCTTCCTTCACCTCCTCTGAGAATGAAAAGATATGTTCTTCCTTCACCTCCTCTGAGAATGAAAAGATATTTTCTTCCTTCACCTCCTCTGAGAATGAAAAGATATGTTCTTCCTTCATCTCCTCAGAGAATGAAAAGATATGTTCTTCCTTCACCTCCTCTGAGAATGAAAAGATATGTTCTTCCTTCATCTCCTCAGAGAATGAAAAGATATGTTCTTCCTTCATCTCCTCAGAGAATGAAAAGATATGTTATTCCTTCATCTCCTGGGAGAATGAAAAGATATGTTCTTCCTTCACCTCCTCAGAGAATGAAAAGATATTTTCTTCCTTCATCTCCTCAGAGAATGAAAAGATATGTTCTTCCTTCACCTCCTCGGAGAATGAAAAGATATGTTCTTCCTTCACCTCCTCGGAGAATGAAAAGATATTTTCTTCCTTCACCTCCTCTGAGAATGAAAAGATATTTTCTTCCTTCACCTCCTCTGAGAATGAAAAGATATTTTCTTCCTTCACCTCCTCTGAGAATGAAAAGATATGTTCTTCCTTCACCTCCTCTGAGAATGAAAAGATATTTTCTTCCTTCACCTCCTCTGAGAATGAAAAGATATGTTCTTCCTTCACCTCCTCAGAGAATGAAAAGATATTTTCTTCCTTCATCTCCTCTGAGAATGAAAAGATATGTTCTTCCTTCACCTCCTGGGAGAATGAAAAGATATGTTCTTCCTTCACCTCCTCGGAGAATGAAAAGATATGTTCTTCCTTCATCTCCTCTGAGAATGAAAAGATATTTTCTTCCTTCACCTCCTCAGAGAATGAAAAGATATTTTCTTCCTTCATCTCCTCTGAGAATGAAAAGATATGTTCTTCCTTCACCTCCTGGGAGAATGAAAAGATATGTTCTTCCTTCACCTCCTCGGAGAATGAAAAGATATGTTCTTCCTTCACCTCCTCGGAGGTAGAACATGTCTTTTTTTCCCCCTAGATTTTTGATGAGACCTCAATAAGTTGCAGAAGTTTTGCATGGAGTGCTGAACCTTTCTCTATATTTTGAGCTATTGTACAGAATCACCAACGTGCAGGTGCCCCCTGCTGAAAAGTTTCATTGTCACCAAGACTTACATTGATGGGAAAATCTAAAATTGTAAGTTGTTTTCCATTTCCATACAAAATCTCCCAGTAAGGAGACCTGTTCTGGTTTTCTCACTTCCTGTTTTTGTCTTGAGGAGGACAGGAAATGAAGGAAAATCTCCCAAATGGGACACAGATGGTAAAAAACACTCTACACTGAAGCCAGCTTTGGAAGTCATTCACGTGACCTAAAGGGTGGCTTCTGAGTAGGTAAGTACTGTATAAGCATCTTTTCTTTTACAGGATAGATTCCTCACCCCGTTAACTCTCTAGATCTCCAAGTGCTGGAGACCTCCAAGATCCCTCATCCTGTCACCCCTCTAAATCTTCCCATCCAGGCCTTCTAGAACTTCCCCCCCCCAAGATCCCTTCACCCCTCACCCCATCCTGTCCTCCTGGAACTTCCCATTCTGACATCTCCAAGATCCCTCACCTTGTCACCCCTCTAGATCTTCCCATGCGGACCTCTTACACACGATCAGAATTCCGGCCATAAAAAGACCGATGAGAGATTTTCATCGGAAAATGCGACCGCGCATACGCTCCATCGGAACTTAGCTGTCCGAATTTCCGCCAGCCAAAAATTGATAGCATGTTCTCAATTTTCTCGACGGAAAAACGTAATTCCGATCGTGTGTATGCAATTCCGACATGCCAAAAATCAGGCATGCTCAGATTCAACTATGAGACGGAAGCTACTGGCTATTGAACTTCCTTTTTCTAGTCCCGTCGTACGTGTTGTATGTCATCGCGTTCTTGACGGTCAGAATTTGGTGCGACCGTGTGTAGGCAAGACAGCTTGAGCCAAATTCTGTCTGGAAAACCATCAGAGCTTCTTCCGATGAGAATTCCGATCGTGTGTAGGCAAGACAGCTTGAGCCGAATTCCGTTGGGAAAACCATCCGATGAGAATTCCGATCATGTGTACGCGGCATTAGAACTTCCCATCCTCACACCACCCAAGATCCCTTCACCCCTCACCCCATCCTGTCCCCAGAATAGTCTAAGACCCCATACACGCTATTAGATTTTCTGAAGATTTTTGTCTTCAGTTTCACCAAAACCATGTAGTGTGAGGGCCGGCCTGATTGCAGACACATTGAAATTCTTAAGGTTTAACCCCATATTATCTGGTTTTGATAAATCTGAAGACAAAAATCTGCCGAAAAATCTGATAGTGTGTATGGGGTCTAAAGAGCTGTGTAAACAGTTGTTGGCGCTATGTAAATCCTGAATAATAATTATAATAATATTATGAAAATTGCATTAACAAGCACTTCTCATACTTGGCGAGAGCTGATGTATCTTTTACAAGGATTACCCCAAAACTTTGCGTGCAAATACTGTATATCAAACTTTCAAGGTAAACAAAATTTGAATCTTCTATTCATTTCTCTGTGTTTTTTTTTGTTTTTTTTTTTATTGATGTGTCCCAGGCCATTAATTCCCAGTGACATCTGAAGTCATCAACCATTTTTTATTGTCCACATGTAGCTGCAGGCTGTTGTGGAAGCTTTCCTTCTCTGCAGGTATCAGATAATAGAATAAGTAGCCCTTTCCCACACTGCAAGCTTCTTTCAGCAGAAAGTCCCATTATTCCCCCCCCCCCCCCCCCTCTGCCCCTATTAGAGGCTCCAGATGCCACCTTGCAGTGTGACACACGTCCATTGTCCCCGCCGCTCTGTGATTGGCTGCTGAGTGTGGGAACCTCTGCAAAGTCTGATCCTCACACATTATTATGCAGAGTGAGGGGTATATAGAGGGGAGGGTGAGCTCTGTGACTGCACATCACTGAAATCTCTTCTACAGAGAGGACACTGAGCATAGGAACTGCTCTTCACTCACTGACCGGACACCATGTCTCCTTCCAGCAGCCCTCTACTGTACGGTGCTGACCGCCAACTGACCCAGCAACCCAGAAAAGTAAGTATCTCTCTACATTCCTGTTTGTTCCTTGATTTCTTTGATCTGTTTTCCCCCTATATCTTCCAAACCTTACATCTCCAAGATCCCCCATTCTGTTACCCCTCTAGATCTTCCATCTTGTCCTCCAAGATCCCCCATTCTGTTACCCCTCTAAATCTTCCACCCTGTCCTCCAAGATCTTTCCATTCTGTTACCCCTCTAGATCTTCCATCTTGTCCTCCAAGATCCCCCATTCTGTTACCCCTCTAAATCTTCCACCCTGTCCTCCAAGATCTTTCCATTCTGTTACCCCTCTAGATCTTCCATCCTGTCCTCCAAGATCCCCCATTCTGTTACCCCTCTAGAGCTTCCATCTTGTCCTCCAAGATCCCCCATTCTGTTACCCCTCTAGATCTTCCATCCTGTCCTCCAAGATCCCCCATTCTGTTACCCCTCTAGAGCTTCCATCTTGTCCTCCAAGATCCCCCATTCTGTTACCCCTCTAGATCTTCCACCCTGTCCTCCAAGATCTTCCCATTCTGTTACCCCTCTAGAGCTTCCACCCTGTCCTCCAAGATCTTCCCATCCTGTTACCCCTCTAGATCTTCCACCCTGTCCTCCAAGATCTTTCCATTCTGTTACCCCTCTAGATCTTCCATCCTGTCCTCCAAGATCCCCCATTCTGTTACCCCTCTAGATCTTCCACCCTGTCCTCCAAGATCTTCCCATTCTGTTACCCCTCTAGAGCTTCCACCCTGTCCTCCAAGATCTTCCCATCCTGTTACCCCTCTAGATCTTCCATCCTGTCCTCCAAGATCTTCCCATCCTGGCACCTCCAAGATTCCTCTCCCCAAACAACACACTAGATCTCCTAGTCCTGGAGACCTCCAAGATCCCTCATCCTGTCACCCCCCTAGATCTTCCCATCCAGACCTTCTAGAACTTCCCATCCTGACACCCCCCTAAGATCCCTTCTCCTCTCACCCCATCCTGCCCTCCGGGAACTTCCCATTCTGACATCTCCAAGACCCCTTGCCTTGTCACCCCTCTAGATTTTCCCATAGTGTCCTCTTTTATCTCCTCATCCTGTCACCTCCAAGGTCCCTCACCCTGTCACCCCTCTAGATCTTCCCATCCAATAACCTCCTAAACCTTCCCATCCTGTCACCTCCAAGGTTTCTCATTCAGCCACCCTCTATGTCCTTCCATCCAATGTCCTTCCAGATCTCCCCATCCTGTCAACTCAAAAGATCCCTCATCCTGTTACCTCTCTATGTCCTCTTAGCTTTTCCTCCAACTTTATTCTTGTTTCTCCTGACTTCAGTGATTTTTCTCTCTGTCCATGCAATCACTATGTAGTTACTAACCATCCTGTGTCTGTTTTGTGCAGTTGAGGAAGCCCGCCATTGAGAAGATGAGGAGAGATCGCATTAACAGCAGCATCGACCAGCTGCGTCTCCTACTGGAGAAAGAGTTCCAGAAACATCAACTGCCCTCCAAACCGGAGAAGGCCGACATACTGGAGATGACGGTCACCTTCCTGCAGCAGCAAATGGCTAAGAAAAGTAAGTGCCCCCCTTGTTGTTGATTTTATTATTCTTGCTGAGAGATGTTCGCATTGAGCATTGTAGAAGGTGACAGTGGACTTCCTATAACTGACATGTGTCTTGTCTATTCCAGATGTGACAGCGACCTCCATCCAAGCCCATAGAGAAGGCTACTCTACCTGCTTCCAGGACTCTGTGAACTTCCTATCCCTGCACACACAGACAGACCCTCAGCTGCTGCAGAACCTCCATGGGGCTCAGATGGTGACCGGCGCTCCGTGTGCTTCTGTATTCCCCACTTCACAGACCCCCAGCAAGAACAGCCCCCCAGACAGCAGCAAAACCCTATGGAGACCCTGGTAGAGACTTGTCTCCACTTCTCAGGACTGTGAGATGAGTACAGTTGGGTGTACAAGGAGCATACCTGACCTGACAGCTGTACATGGGGATCTGATCCCTATCACTGTATCTTATCATAAGGATAGAGAGTACGCTTATTATGAAGTGGCCGTAATCACAATGTGACCTGATATTACTGTTTGTTATATATTGGGAGCAGATCATAGCTCTGCTGCATTCCTATATGGAATTTTTGTATATCTGTCTATATATATATATATGCATTATTACTGTATATGAATAGAGATAATGGAGATTATTAATAGAGTTTAATCACTGTGTGATCTCATATTATGAGTGGAGCAGATTTCAGCTCATTTAAATTCCAATATAGAAAATATACTGTATTCATATATGCATGTATAATATTATATTGGAGAGTAAGCTTATGGTAGTTATTATAGAGTTTATTCACTATGTGATCTATGCTATGATTTGCATATGACTTCAGCTCATCTGAATTCCATTATAGATTTTATATATACAGTATATGTATATATATGATATATATATAGATATAGATCTATATATATTTAGAGGGTAAGCTTTTGATTAAGGCTGTGTAAATACAGTATAATCTGATATTGCTTTATTTTTAATGGTAGAGAATTATCTATCTATCTATCTATCTATCTATCTATCTATCTATCTATCTATCTATCTATCTATCTATCTATCTATCTCTCTCTCTATCTATCTATCTATCTATCTATCTATCTATCTATCTATCTATCTATCTATCTATCTATCTATCTCTCTCTCTATCTATCTATCTATCTATCTATCTATCTATCTATCTATCTATCTCTCTATCTATCTATCTATCTATCTATCTATCTATCTATCTCTTTCTATATCTATCTATCTATCTATCTCTCTATCTCTTTCTATATCTATCTATCTATCTATCTCTCTATCTATCTATCTATCTATCTATCTATCTATCTATCTATCTATCTATCTATCTATCTATCTATCTATCTATCTATCTATCTATCTATCTATCTATCTATCTATCTCTATCTATCTATCTATCTATCTATCTATCTATCTATCTATCTATCTATCTATCTATCTATCTATCTATCTATCTATCTATCTATCTATCTATCTATCTCTATCCTTATATAGATAATGAGTAGGGTTACCATTAACTTGGCCCTATCACAATTAGTTGTTCTTATTTAGAATATATTGTATATTTATACAAATCTATAGTTATCTTCTATGAAGAAAATAGATCAAATTCCATTTGGATGCATTCTATGAATGCTCTCTGTGTTGCAATGGTTCCATTGTAAATTGCAATAGCTCTGTATGCATATATGCAAGCTATTAGAAGAGTGATGCAAGGTAGCATATGCTGAATAATGATGATAATTGAGGGTGTCCTCTGTTGTCACATTTTGTCGGTCTTCTCAGTATTATACAATTTTCCTATTCAATTTCCTTTAGATTTACCTTCAACTCATAGGTGCGTGCACAGGGTGTACCGGGTGTACCTGGGCACATCTCAATCACCCCCGTGCACATTAGCATTATCGCTCTGTGTGCCAGCGGGGAGGTGGGAAGATCTCCCTATTACCGGCTCTGCCATAAGAGAAGTGTTTATGCACTTCTCTTTCTCTGTGGAGGCAGGGAGATCAATGTGCCGCGGTCATATATATATATATATATATATATATATATATATATATATATATATATATGTATATATATATACAGTATATATATATATGTAGACACACATGTGTGTTTGAGCTTTAGGCTGGGTTCACACGATTGCGAATTGGATGTGGATGTCTCTGCATCCAATTCGCATAGCAGGAGATTGTGACCAGCTCTCTACGGAGCCGGTTCATGCATCTCCAGAGCGGCTCCGGTGCGAATTGCACAGGACTCCTGTGCGTCTTTTGCTCCATTTCAGGTCCAAATTCAGACCAAAATTTGGGCTGAAATCGGACCTGAAACGGTGAATGGAGACGCACCGGACCCCTGCTGGGAGCGGCTGCTTCCTCCAGTGTGAAGCCCAGCCTTAGGGTGCACACGGTAATGCAATGCGCTGCGCACGCCTATGCTTCAACTATGTAGTATAAGGGCCTACCTGATTGTATACAAATTGAAAGTGTTTAGGTCTGACCTCATATTATATGATTTTGGTAAATCTGAAGGAAAAATGTTCAAGACAATTGTATAATGTATGGCCAGCCTTAGGGTCGGCTGCAGGGATTTCAGCACCCATTTAAACCATTAGTGTTTATGGGAGTACCATATATTATGGTGTTATATTAGGAATATTAATGAATATTATTTTATACAGTAAAGTATAGAACTTGATTTCATATTACACCGCTGTAATTCTCCTTGAGAAATGAGTATATAAGACCATTCACTAGTTGGATGTTTTGTGTATAAAGTACAATGTAATGTTATTGGTGATACAATTCACCAGGATAAGGTTCTGCAATGTTTGTAGTAGGATACAATGTATTCAATTCACAATGTTCTGCAATGTTTGCAGGATTAATTCATTCAAATCGATGATATTTATGGTATGCAATATTTGCGAAATACCCTACAATTACGAGACACAGCACGCCGTACGCAATATTTGCGTTGTCGCTGTTTGTTTTTGGTATGCAGAGTTTGCAAAAGTTATTATAATGTTATCTCTAACATGTTGGACTTTGCAATATTTGCAATTAATACGTCATTTATGTACAAGCTCACGTTTATGTACTTTGTGCGGCAAATTTTGAATGAATATATAATAGGAATATAGAAGAAAAACTTTATGTGTTGAGTGAAAACCTCAAACAATAAATATTATTAATGACTTGAAACTTTGTGTGGACTTTCTTTTGATATATTTTTTTAACCACTTCAATACCAGGGGGGCACTTAAACACCGTCCTGCCCAGACCAATTTTCAGCTTTCAGCGCTGTTGCAATTTGAATGACAATTGCGCGGTCATGCTACACTGTACCCAAATGAAATTTTTATCATTTTTTTCCCCACAAATAGAGCTTTATTTTGGTGGTATTTGATCACCTCTGCGGTTTTTATTTTTTGCGCTACAAATAAAAAAAATACCGAAAATTTTGAAAAAAAATATGTTTTTTTTTGTTTCAGTTTCAAAACTTTGTAAATAAGTACGTTTTCTCCTTCACTGATGGGCACTGATAAGGCGGCACTGATGGGCACCAATGATGTGGCACCAATGAAGTGGCACTGATCAGGTGGCATTGATGGACACTGATATGTGGCACTGATGGGCACTGATAGGCGGCACTGATGGGTGGCACTGATGGGCGACATGGATGGGCACTGATAGGTGGCACAAATTGGCACTGATAGCTGGCATGGATTTGCATGGATGGGCGGCACAGATGGGCATGGATAGGCGGCACAGATGGGCATGGGTGGGCACTGATAGGTGGCACGGATGGGCACTGATAGGCGGCACAGGTGGGCACTGATAGGCGGCACAGGTGGGCACTCATAGGCGGCATTGTATTGTTATACTGTACTAATGGATGCCAATCAGTGCCAAACAATAATGCATGCCAATCAGTGATGCCCATTGTGGGCACTGATTGGCATCCATTATGGGCACTGATTGGCATCCATTGTGGCACTGACTGGCATCCCTGGTGGTCTAGGGAGGATTACCTTTTGCTGGGCATCCCTGGTGGTCTGGTGGCATCCCTGGTGGTCAAGTGTGGGCATCCTCGTGATTGGACACGGCTTATCACGTGGTAAAGAGTCTCCATCGGAGACTCTTTACCGAGATCGTAGTTGCCGGGTGTCAGACTGACACCCCGCAACAACGATCACCATGATGCGCGCCCCGGGGGCGCGCAGCGGCTCATAATCCTGATCACGTCATATGACGTCCGATCAGGATTATGCAACCACTTTGACACCGTCAATTGCCTATAGGGCGGGCGGCAAGTGATTAAACCTGTCATGGTGGACACAAAAAAAAAAAAAAAAAACAACAAGGGGAAATTTACTAAAACTGGAGCCCAGAGAAGCTCTTCATAATAACTAATCAGCATGTAATTTCAACTTTTTCAATGAAGCTTTGAGAATAAGGCTTGATTCACCCCTATGGCATTTTTTGTGCTTTTTGCATTTTGCAGATTTGCTCTACTGCCCATTTAACATGGTTTCCTATGGAACACGTTCTGTAGAAAAAATCAGCACTAAAAATGCCATAGGTGTGAATCAAGTCTGAGGCTGGGTTCACATATATAGAAATTGCATGTCTTTTTAACCACATTTCATTTGTAGAACACGTCAATGTGATTGGCTCTCAATGGAGCCGGTTCACACATGTCCGGGGGGGGGGGCAGCCGTGGTGCAGTTTTGAAAAGGGGCCCTGTGCGTTTTTGGGGCCGGTACAGGTGCAAATTCAAGCAAACATTTTTTACCTGAATCGCACCTGAACCAGTGAACAGAAACGCACCAGGCTCTGGACTGTGAACCCAGCCTTACACCTTGTAGCTGATTGGTTACCAGTGGCGGACGGTCCATAAGGGGCACAGGAGCGCCCCCAAAGTTCCTTAGAAATACAATGATTTATTTGTAAATAACTGATAATAATATGACTTAGCCCTTGTGCACACGGTCAGACATTCCAATGGAAAAGTGTTGTTGGATAATCCGACCATGTGTGGGCTCCATCCGACGGACCAAGTTTTCCAGCTTGGCTCTAAAACGTTCCGACAACATGATCCGATCAGACTTTGTCAGATCATGTGTAGAGAATTCCGATCGGACAAAGTGCCACGCATGCTCAGATCAAATTCCTACACCAAAGCTATTGGCTACTAGCCTGAACGTAGTCCCATCGTAATGAAATAACGTCATCACGTTCCGTACGATCGGATTTTCCGACAACTTTCTCCGACCGTGTGTATGCAACAGTTTCGGACAAAATCCGTCGGACAAAATCCGTCGGACAAAGTTCCTCCACGCCAAACTCACTCATCCATGTCTTTATATACCTTGCTTTGTACACCTGTGGGCAGTCATGTTGGCACAGGAAGGGGCCGTCCCCAAACTGTTCCCACAAAGTTGGGAGCATGACATTGTCCAAAATGTCGCCTTAAGGGTTCCCTTCACTGAAACTAAGGGGCCAAGCCCAACCCCTCTAAAAACAACCCTCACACCATAATCCCCCCTTCACCAAATGATTTGGACCAGTGCACAAAGCAAGGTCCGTAAAGACATGGATGAGCGGGTTTGAGGTGGAGGAACTTGACTGGCCTGCACAGAGTCCTGACCTCAACCCAATAGAACACCTTTGGGATAAATTAGAGCAGAGACTGTGAGCCAGGCCTTCTCGTCCAAGATCAGTGCCTGACCTCGCAAATGCTCTTCTGGAAGAACGGTCAAACATCCCCATAGACACCCTCCTAAACTTTGTGGACGGCCTTCCCAGAAGAGGTGAAGCTGTTATAGCTGCAAAGGGCCAACTCAATACTGAACCCTCCGGACTAAAGCCTCGTACACACAAAGAGAAAACGGGACAAAAAGTTTCGCTTTTGACGTGATAACATGATATTCTGATCGTTAGTCCACAACTGTCGTCTGAAATTTTCCGAAGGGACAAACGCAAACATTTTTCTACCATGTGAGAATTTTCATACTTAATAACCTATTCGCTTTCGATATGGATCATATGGAGACCACCGTGCAAAAAAAAAGAATGATCATCCGTTCGATAATTTCATCATGTTTTTTCAGCTTAGGACCGGGATGTCATTGAGGTTCATGTGTGTGTAAAGGAAGGCGTCCCAATACTTTTGGTAATATAGTGTACATTAAAGGGGGAAGATTAGCAGGTAGGTTGTATGGGGCCCCATGATTTGCAGTCTTGTCTCTGACAGCTGAATTGTTTCAGAATTTCGTAGAAACGCTCAAACCAACATCAGTGTTTGGCTGACCTTCCTACTAGTAGTTATACCCAGGGCTGGATTAACGTGGGGGGCTGTTGGAGCTGCAGCTCCAGGCCCCTACCTTAATATAGGCCCAGCCACCCAAAAAGGACATGGAGAGCAATGGGCCAACGGGAAGAGATCTCCCCCGACGGGCCCTGCATTCCGTGTGCATCGCGGGGGCAGGATGGTGGGATTGATAATGGGCACTGCAGGAGCAGTCCTAACAGAAGTCTGGGGCACGCCAATGCAGGGCTCTTACAGAAGTCTGGGGCACGCCAATGCAGGGCTCTTACAGAAGTCTGGGGCACGCCAATGCAGGGCTCTTACAGAAGCCTGGGGCACTCCAATGCAGGGCTCTTACAGAAGCCTGGGGCACGCCAATGCAGGGCTCTTGCAGAAGTCTGGGGCATGCCAATGCAGGGCCCTTACAGAAGCCTGGGGCACGCCAATGCAGGGCTCTTACAGAAGCCTGGGGCACACCAATGCAGGGCCCTTACAGAAGCCTGGGGCACGCCAATGCAGGGCTCTTGCAGAAGTCTGGGGCACGCCAATGCAGGGCTCTTACAGAAGCCTGGGGCACGCCAATGCAGGGCTCTTACAGAAGTCTGGGGCACGCCAATGCAGGGCTCTTACAGAAGCCTGGGGCACGCCAATGCAGGGCTCTTACAGAAGCCTGGGGCACACCAATGCAGGGCCCTTACAGAAGCCTGGGGCACACCAATGCAGGGCCCTTACAGAAGCCTGGGGCACGCCAATGCAGGGCTCTTACAGAAGCTTGGGGCACGCCAATGCAGGGCTCTTACAGAAGCCTGGGGCACGCCAATGCAGGGCTCTTACAGAAGCCTGGGGCACACCAATGCAGGGCTCTTACAGAAGCCTGGGGCACGCCAATGCAGGGCTCTTACAGAAGCCTGGGGCACGCCAATGCAGGGCTCTTACAGAAGCCTGGGGCACGCCAATGCAGGGCTCTTACAGAAGCCTGGGGCATGCCAATGCAGGGCTCTTACAGAAGCCCGGGGCACGCCAATGCAGGGCTCTTACAGAAGCCTGGGGCACTCCAATGCAGGGCTCTTACAGAAGCCTGGGGCACTCCAATGCAGGGCTCTTACAGAAGCCTGGGGCACGCCAATGCAGGGCTCTTACAGAAACCTGGGGCACTCCAATGCAGGGCCCTTACAGAAACCTGGGGCACTCCAATGCAGGGCCCTTACAGAAGCCTGGGGCACGCCAATGCAGGGCTCTTACAGAAGCCTGGGGCACTCCAATGCAGGGCCCTTACAGAAACCTGGGGCACTCCAATGCAGGGCTCTTACAGAAGCCCAGGGCACGCCAATGCAGGGCTCTTACAGAAGCCCGGGGTACGCCAATGTAGGGCTCTTACAGAAGCCTGGGGCACGCCAATGCAGGGCTCTTACAGAAGCCTGGGGCACACCAATCCAGGGCCCTTACAGAAGCCTGGGGCACGCCAATGCAGGGCTCTTACAGAAGCCTGGGGCACGCCAATGCAGGGCTCTTACAGAAGCCCAGGGCACGCCAATGCAGGGCTCTTACAGAAGCCCGGGGCACGCCAATGCAGGGCTCTTACAGAAGCCTGGGGCACGCCAATGCAGGGCCCTTACAGAAGCCTGGGGCACGCCAATGCAGGGCTCTTACAGAAGCCTGGGGCACACCAATGCAGGGCTCTTACAGAAGCCTGGGGCACGCCAATGCAGGGCTCTTACAGAAGCCTGGGGCACACCAATGCAGGGCTCTTACAGAAGCCTGGGGCACGCCAATGCAGGGCTCTTACAGAAGCCTGGGGCATGCCAATGCAGGGCTCTTACAGAAGCCTGGGGCACGCCAATGCAGGGCTCTTACAGAAGCCTGGGGCACGCCAATGCAGGGCCCTTACAGAAGCCTGGGGCACGCCAATGCAGGGCTCTTACAGAAGTCTGGGGCATGCCAATGCAGGGCTCTTACAGAAGTCTGGCCCACGCCAATGCAGGGCTCTTACAGAAGCCCGGGGCACGCCAATGCAGGGCTCTTACAGAAGCCCGGGGCTTCCATAGTGTTAGGCCTGCGCCCCTGCACTCTTTCAGCTCAGAGTGCACACTGATGCATGGCCCTTACAGAAACTTGGCAAGTCAAATACCAGGCTTCCCTAGTGTTATGCCTGTGCGGCTGCGCTACTTTTGAGTTTGGGCGCATGCCAGCACAGGCTCTTGGAAAGCAGAAGGGTGCCCAGTAAAAGGCCCATCAAAATCCTCAGCACCAAGCACATGATGCTCTTAATCCGGCCCTGGTTATACTATATATTTAGGGCGGCACAGTGGTGTAGTGGGTGGCACAGTGGTGTAGTGGTTAGGGCGGCACAGTGGTGTAGTGGGTGGCACAGTGGTGTAGTGGGCGGCACAGTGGTGTAGTGGGCAGCACAGTGGTGTAGTGGTTAGGGCGGCACAGTGGTGTAGTGGTTGGCACAGTGGTGTAGTGGGTGGCACAGTGGTGTAGTGGTTAGGGTGGCACAGTGGTGTAGTGGTTGGCACAGTGGTGTAGTGGGAGGCACAGTGGTGTAGTGGGCAGCACAGTGGTGTAGTGGGTAGCACTCTCACCTAGCAGTAAAAAGGGTCGCTGGTTCATATCCCAACCACGACACTACCTGCATGGAGTTTGCATGTTCTCCCTGTGCCTGTGTGGGTTTCCTCCGGGTACTCCGGTTTCCTCCCACAATCCAAAGACATGCAGGGAGGTTAATTGGCTTCTGTCCAAAATTGGCCCCTAGTATATGAATGGGGACCTTGGATTGTGGGCTCCTTGAGGGTAGGCACAGATGTGAGTGTGCAATGTACAGGGATAGGGACAATTGTAGACACTCACTCAGGTTGGACTGGATGGACTGGTGTCTTTATTCAACATTACTAACAATGCAACTATCATACCATGCCAACCTTCACAGGAACGTCTGACTCCTTAGTTGACTACAAACCATTTCCGACTCGTTTCGCACCCTGGGGGACGGTAGTCATAGACCTCCCACACGCTGTACAGCGACTCCTTGTCTTTGATGTTCTGGGTAATGAGGTGTCACTGACATATTAGACAGCCTCTTATCACACCGCTCCATCCTCTGTCTCTGGAGACCCCACAGAGGAGTCTCTATGAACACCGACCCCCCCAGACATGGGAATCTCCAATCCAATCAATGGAAATCACCCTCTTCATTAGAAAGCCGCGGACGTATTTATCACTGACGACCCGTCTGAGGGAGGCTGATACGTTTGTGTTGGGTTCAGGGGTGAAATGAATGGTTCCATCCCGTTCTACAAGATGCTTTCCTGTCCCTCCTCCATTATGGGGGACCTCTTATCTCCCGCTGCAGCATGGCGGAATCTCAGGATGTTAAAAATGGCTGATCCAATAGTTGAAATGAGCATTTCCCTGAGTTATAATGTAGCCACTTGTTATTGCTGAGCAAGAAGACCTTTGCCCTTCATTTGTATGACAATCAGAAGAGCAACAATGTGATGTAATCAGTGATACCCAACCAGATATCACACCGTGATTGGAAGGCAAGATGATGGCCGACTCTTATCTATGGACTTCTATACTTTCCATCTGTATTGTGATGAATGAAGGTGTAAAGTCCGGAGCAGCCGTTCTCAACCCCGTTACCCCCGAGGAACCCCGGAATTCATTATCAGGTCCTGCTGAGAAGGATCCCACCTACAGCTCATAGTACATTAATATGATCAACAAGTTTACAATAAAAGAATAAGTAATGCGGCGTGCCTCACATACCCGACCCCCAGGACATATCATTTTGTTACTAATCCCCTACAAAAATTTTTTTGCAGTAATCTTGAAATAACAAATGCACAAAAGAAAGGCAGACGGTATAATGTGGTGTCCTCTAACATTAGGGGTCATTGTAGAGTAGAAGGGATGACTTGCCCCGATGTTTAATGGAAAATTGCCCCTTTGTGTTGGGAGATGAATCCATTATTGTTCACTGCCCAAGCAGCCCCTAGCAACCTCAGGGGGAACCCTAGCTGAGCAACACTGGTCTAGACACAGGGGTCTCCAAACTTCTGAAGCAAAGGGGTAGTTTACTGACAATCAAACTTTATGGTGGTGGTGGGGGGGGGGGGGGGGGGGGGGCGATGCAGACTGTGGCCAGTGGGAGTAGAAAATGCCTTAATATTGGTAGGACTAAACAGTGCCATAGTGCCATAGGCTTGGTGGTAAGTTAGAGTAAATGAATTCCATAACTGGTGTCAGGAATAGTGCCCCATCATTGGTGTCAGTGGGAGGAATAGTGCCCCATCATTGATGTCAATGGCAAGAATGGTGCCCCATTATTGCTGTCAATGGGGGAATATTGACCCATCATTGGTGTCAGTGGGAGGAATAGTGCCCCATCATTGGTATCAGTGGGAAGAATAGAGCCCCATCATTGGTGTCAGTGGGGGGAATAGTGCCCCATCATTGGTATCAGTGGGAGGAATAGTGCCCCATCATTGGCATCAGTGGGAGGAATAGAGCCCCATCATTGGTATCAGTGGGAGGAATAGTGTCCCATCATTGGTATCAGTGGGAAGAATAGTGCCCCATCATTGGCGTCAGTGGGAGGAATAGTGCCCCATCATTGGTATCAGTGGGAGGAATAGTGCCACATCATTGGTATCAGTGGGAGGAATAGTGCCCCATCATTGGTGTCAGTGGGAGGAATAGTACCCCATCATGGATGTTTTAGCTCGCACATGATTGGATAATAAAATCAGCAGAGCTTCCCCTCATTTCAGATCTACCCCTTAGATCTAAAGCGACTGCACTTCCAAGTGCATTTGCAGCGCAAAGTGGATTTGCCTTTCGTAAATAACCCCCCAATGTGTTTTACTTCAAATGACAGTTTGGGGGTCGGCAGTTACATTTAAAAAAATACAATGTATCATTGACAAGGGACACAACATAGTTGTATCTTTGATCTTATAAACTGCGGGGATAATGGTGTTGTGGTAACTTGCACCAAAAAAACTAAAAGCATAATAATATTATTCTTGATATCACTGGAAAAAAAGAAGCCTTTGAAAATGAGTTTGCAACAACTCCATCAGTATCCGCAGCAGAGCAGCTTCATGATTATCCCGTTATAGAAGAAGAGAATTGTGCGCTGCATTTCCACATTTCATCATTTGCCGCGTCACCAATGTTAATTCTCCATTACCAACGCTTGTTCCCGAGCGGAAAGTTTTAAAGCCTGCCATCCAACATTTTTCCCCGCGGAAAATCCAACAACAGTTGTCCGATGGAGCGTACAGGCGGTCGGATTTTCCGCCAACAGCCTCTCATCACACATTTCCCATCGGAAAATCCGATCGCGTGTACGAGGCTGAAGAGCAGCACGCTGACCAATATTCTCCCCCCCCCCCCCCAGCCACCAACATGAAAAATTTTTCCAATAATCTCCTGAAATGTGTTTTCTAGCAAGAGTTCCTTGAGACCTGAAAACTATTTTAATCTCTAGAGATCCGCGCTATAGCAGAATGACGGCTACAGCGCGGACCTGCTTTGCACGAGCGGCCTGGCGCGGCGCGCTCTGTGATCGGCGAGTTTATGAGACTCGCCTGATCACGGATCCAAGCAAGGGGTCGATCCCGACCCCTTACCACGTGATCAGCTGTCAGCCAATGACAACTGATCATGTGACAAAACAGAGCCGGTAATCGGCTATTTTTCCTCCTCGCGCTGACAGCGCAAAGAGAGAAAAAAAAAGCCGATCACTGGCGGCCGTGATCAGGACTGATGTCCCAATCACAGCCAGCGTATCAGTGCCCACCTGCCCCCTGACAGTGCCACCTAAAAAATAAAAAAGTGCCCCC
Source organism: Lithobates pipiens (assembly GCF_037356315.1). Classification (NCBI taxonomy): domain Eukaryota; kingdom Metazoa; phylum Chordata; class Amphibia; order Anura; family Ranidae; genus Lithobates; species Lithobates pipiens. The sequence goes on from NW_027507788.1 coordinate 228,231,405, forward strand.
CATCAGTGCCACCCATCAGTGCCATCTATCAGTGCCCACAATCTGCCTCAACAACAGTGCTGAACCCCAGTGCCACATATCCGTGCCCATCAGTGCCACCCTTCAGTGCCACCTATCAGTGTCACCTATCAGTGCCCATCAGTCACATCTATCAGTGGTACCTATCAATGCCCCTTAGTGCCACCCATCCGTGCCACCTATCTGTGCCCATCTGTGCCCATCAGTGCCGCCTTATCTATGCCCATCAGTACTGCCTTATCTGTGCCTATCGGTGCCACCTTATCTGTGCCTATTAGTGCCGCCTTAACTGTGCCGATCAGTGCCCACCAGTGCCGCCTCATCAGCGCATTTCAATGAAGGAGAAAAATTACCTGTTTGCAAAATTTTATAACAAACTATTAAACATGATTTTTTTTTTTGCATCTTTTTTTGTTTGTTTAGCAAAAAATAAAACTCCGAGCTGTAATTAAATACCACCAAAAGAAAGCTCTATTTGTGGGAAAGAAATTATAAAAATGTCATTTGGGTACAGTGTTGTATGCCCGCGTAATTGTCATTCAAAGTGCATCAGCGCTGAAAGCTGAAAATTGGTCTGGGCAGGAAGGGGGTTTAAGTGCCCAGTAAGCAAGTGGTTAAGGGTTCCTCTGGGGTAAAAAAAAGGTTTAGAAAGGCTGCCTTAGCCCTTGTACACACGGTCGGACATTCCGACAACCAAATCCATCGGATTTTGTCCGACGGATTTTGTCCGAAACTGTTGTATACACACGGTCGGACAAAGTTGTTGGAAAATCCGATCATTCAGAACGTGATGACGTAATTTCGTTACGATGGGACTACGTTCAGGCTAGTAGCCAATAGCTTTGATGTAGGAATTTGATCTGAGCATGCGTGGCACTTTGTCCGATCGGAATTCTCTACACATGATCGGAGTATGTCCTATCGGAGCATTTTGTCAGAAAATTTTACCAACAAGTTGGAAAACTTGGTCTGACGGAAACAGTCCGATGGAGACCACACACAGTCGCAATATCCGACAAAACGCTCCGATCAGACACATTCCGTCGGAATCTCCGGCCGTGTGTACAAGGGGCTTAGAGGGCAGTCAATTAAGAGGAAACATGAAATGCACCCGTGTGCATGTGAGCTGGTAAACATCGATGCAGAAGACATCAGCTACCCACAAACAGCCATCCACTTATATTGATGACGGGCGGGGATAGATTTAGACCTTGGGGGGCCTGGGGAACTTCAAGTTTGGGGGGGGGGTCCTCCACATAGAAATTTAATGAAATTCACACCCCTTGAAGTTTTCCACATTTTCTCATCTTACAACCAAAAACATGAATGTATTTTATTGGGATTTTATGTGATGGACCAACACAAAGTGTCACATAATTGTGAAAGTGGTAGGAAAATGATAAATTGTATTAAACAATTTTTTATAAATAAATCTCTGAAAAGTGTGTGGGAGGGGGGAGGAGGGGGGGGGGGGCTTTGTATTCAGCCCCATTTACTCTGATGCCCCTAACTAAAATCTGGTGGAACCAATTGCCTTCATTTAGTCAATAGAGTCCACCTGTATGTAATTTACTACTTACTACTGGCTCAGAATCCTCTGAATGACAGTCATACCGGGGCAGGCACGGTCGGTGGCCACGGTTATTAGTAACATTCAATTTCACAGACAGTACGTACTTAACTTGGGGGGGCACACAGTAAAATTGGGGGGGGGGTCGTGCCCCCCTCAGCCCCATGTTGGTGACGCCAATGATGCATTGAGGTGAAAAACCTTTTGTAGTTCAAAAGCCCCCCAGAGCCCCCCCTTTACCTACCTGAGCCCGATAGTTCCTGCGCCAGGGACGAGCGCGCCCATTCCGGCCGGTGTCTCGGGTCCTGATTGGATAGATTGATAGCAGCGCAGCCATAGGCTCCCGGTGCTGTCAATCAAATCCAATGAAGAGGAGCCGGGGGGTGGAGCCGAGTCCTCCGGTCTGTGTCAATGGACGCAGCAGCAGGACAGGGGAGCGCGGCCCACATGAGTGTCCCGAGGGAGTGCGCTTCTCCAAAGGGGCACTCGAGAAGAGGAGGAGCCAGGAGCACCCCTGAGGGACCCCAGAAGAGGAGGATCGGGGCAACTCTGTGCAAAACTAGCTGCACAGGGGAGGTAAATATGACATGTTTGTTTAAAAAAATATATATATCCTTTAAGCCTAGTACACACAATGAGATTATCGGATTTTTTTGGGGGGGGGGGGGGGTTTGCATGCTAGTCTCCATATCAAAAACTATGTATGAAAATTCTTGCACAACGGAATAGAAATTGGATTAAACGAAAATCATGCGATCTGCTATTGTATGTGAAAGGTTTTTCGTGTTTGTCCCTTCAGATAATTTAAGTGTACTAACGATCAGATTATCGATTTGAAAGCTGGATTTTTTATTTTATTTTTACAATTTTCTGATGGTGTGTATGGGGCTTTAGTCAACAATTAGTAACACGTGTTTGGTAAATACATCTATTTTTTTATACATAGATTCTGTAGCTTCTTCAAAACATTGCATGAATCCAACTGAATTGATCAGAAGCAGACAATCAATGTGTCAATAAATGTTTCAATGTGTCATTCAGTGAGATAACATCTTGTCGCCGGTCTTTCCCACACTACCCCCTGCATCCTGTATTATCCTCTGCTATTAGAGGCTCCAGATGTCACCCTGCAGAGTGACACAAGTCCATTGTCCCCGCCGCTCTGTGATTGGCTGCTGAGTGTGGGAACCTCTTCTATGCCAGCTCTCCATATATTGTTATGCAGAGAGAAGGGTATATATAGAGGGGTGGGCTGATCACCAGCAGACACACAGTACCCCCCCCCCCCCCAGCACACCTCTGCCTGTCAGCTACCAACTCCCCCAACATGGCACCCTGCAGTATGAGGACATTGGATCACCAAGAGGCCAATGGGCTCCGAAAGGTGAGATTTCCCTCTAGTGCCAACTTCCCATTTCCATTCCATTATTATGTATTTCATGTTAGCTTTGCTAAAGTAGTGTGCAAATGCAGCAACTTATCAGACCCCCCCCCCCCCCCCCCAGTCTTTTATATCATTGTTTTAGTTGCCTTAAAGTGTATTTCCACTTTTGCAGTCAAATTTTTGATCAAATCTGGGTTATCGAGTTTATTTTTTAATTAATTAATCTTATCTTTAGAACCTTTGTAGTTGGTATGCATTCCAGATGCAATTCTTTTATATAAACGGTTCATTTGTATTTATTAGTGGATACGTTTTATTTATATGGGATAAATATTTTGTATTTATTAAGGAATACATTTTAACTTTATGGAAATAGTATTTTGTATTTATTAAAGGATACATTTCCCTATGTGAGATTAATGTTTTGTAATTATTAAGGGATACATTTTACCCATATGGAAATAATATTTCGTATTTATTAAGGCATATATTTGCAGTCAAATTTAGGAAAACTATTTAGTTATTTTTTGTTAATTAATTGAACCCGTCTTTAGAAATTTTGTAGCTGATAAACATTCCAAAATTCTAGAGGAAATTCTAAATTGTTAACTTGTATTTCTTAAGGGATACATTTTATTTATATGGGATTATTATTTTGTATATTTTAAGGGATACATTTTATTTGTATGGGATTATTATTTTGTATATTTTAAGGGATACATTTTATTTGTATGGGATTATTATTTTGTATATCTTGAGGGATACATTTTATTTGTATGGGATTATTTTTTTGTATTTCTTAGGGCATACATTTTATTTGTATGGGATTATTATTTTGTATATTTTAAGGGATACATTTTATTTGTATGGGATTATTATTTTGTATATTTTAAGGGATACATTTTATTTGTATGGGATTATTATTTTGTATATCTTGAGGGATACATTTTATTTGTATGGGATTATTATTTTGTATATTTTAAGGGATACATTTTATTTGTATGGGATTATTATTTTGTATTTCTTAAGGGATACATTTTAACTATATGGAAATAGTATTTTATATGTAATAATGGATACATTTTACCCATATGGAAATAATATTTTGCATTTATTAAGGGATATATTTGCAGTCAAATTTAAGAAATGTTTGATATTGTTCTTATTTACTTATTTTTTGTTAATTAACTGAGCCCGTCTTTAGAACTTTTGTAGCTCATAAACATTCCAAAATTCTAGAGGAAATTGTTTTATGTAAACTGTTAACTTGTATTTATTATGGGATACATTTGATCTCTATGGGATTAATGTTTTGTTAGGGATATACATTATATGTTTTATGATAGATCACTATAGACTGGTGATGACAGAGGTGCTAACCATCCCTTATCTTGTTTTGTGCAGTTGAGGAAGCCCGCCATTGAGAAGATGAGGAGAGATCGCATTAACAGCAGCATCGACCAGCTGCGTCTCCTACTAGAGAAAGAGTTCCAGAAACATCAACTGCCCTCCAAACCGGAGAAGGCCGACATACTGGAGATGACGGTCACCTTCCTGCAGCAGCAAATGGCTGAGAAACGTAAGTGTCCTCCTTGTCTTAGATCTTGTGTTTCTTGCTGAGAGACTTTGGGGGAGATTTACTAAAACTGGAGCACTCAGAATCTGGTGCAGCTGTGCATGGTAGCCAATCAGCTTATTCAATTAAGCTTTGACAATAAAACCTGGAAAGCTGATTGGTTGCTAGGCAGAGCTGCACCATATTTTGCGCTCTCCAGTTTTAGTAAATAACCCCCATTAGTTCTGGTTCATACGGTCCTGACTGACAAGTCACACCCCATGGATGGCAATGGAACCATTCTAATCAGTGCGACTCAAGTCACTCCGATTAGGGCAGGTTTCTGCCCTACTTGGGGGCAACTTCAGAGCCACTTGCATTGACTTCCGTTAAAGAAGACGTATCCAAGCCACGATGAAGTTGCCCGACTTTGAAGCCGTGCCAGTGTGAACGGGCACCTATGATTGAGCATTGTAGAAGGTGACAGTGGACTTCCTATAACTGACATGTGTCTTGTCTATTCCAGATGTGACAGCGACCTCCATCCAAGCCCATAGAGATGGCTACTCCACCTGCTTCCAGGACTCTGTGAACTTCCTCTCCCTGCACACACAGACAGACCCTCAGCTGCTGCAGAACCTCCATGGGGCTCAGATGGTGACCGGCGCTCCGTGTCCTTCTGTATTCTCCATCTCACAGACCCCCAGCAAGAACAGCCCCCCAGACAGCAGCAAAACCCTATGGAGACCCTGGTAGAGACTTGTCTCCACTGTGAGATGAGTACATAGAGTTGGGTGTACAAGGAGCATACCTGACAGCTGTACATGGGGATCTGATCCCTATCACTGTATCTTATTATAAGGATAGAGAGTACGCTTATTATGAAGTGGCCGTAATCACAATGTGACCTGATATTACTGTTTGTTATATATTGGGAGCAGATCATAGCTCTGCTGCATTCCTATATGGAATTTTTGTATATCTGTCTATATATATATATATATGCATTATTACTGTATTATTATTATTATTATTATTACTGTATTATTATTATTATTATTATTATTACTGTATATGAATAGAGATAATAGAAATTATTAATAGAGTTTAATCACTGTCCTATATAGATTTTTTGCCTATATATGGATCTAGAAGCGGAGGTCATATCCATCGCTCCTTTATATGGAAGTGGTTGCATATTTATAAATATAGATAGTTATATTCTATGAAGAAATTGGACCAGGATCCATATTACATACACCGGTTGTTCTGAGTGTTACATTGTATCAATGTAAGCTATATTAGCTCCATATAGAGAAATGATGGGCCTGGTTCATAAAGCTGCTACTGAACATGAGATATGCTAAGTAACGCTTTAAGCATGCTAAAATGACATAGGATAATATTGCTTGGAAGGTCACTTTAGCATGCCTTAAGTGCCCTTTATAATGCTGATCATTCAGGTCCAATGCAAATGCAGTGTAATTTGCTTTGAATAATGCTATAAAGGCAAAAAAATAAATAAAAAAGTTGCCACATTCTGTGGATGTTTTCAGTGGTACAATGTATCACTGACATGTCATATGTAACTCTATACTAGTCAGATACAAGACTAAAGTGTTACAATCTGATTGTACAATCTCCTTTAGATTTACTAAGATCTATGCAGTTTAAGACCCCTTTCACATTGGTGTCGCAGCTAAGTTTGCGGTAAAGCATTATTTGTTTTAGCGGCGCTTTACCGCTGTTTAAGCAGTGCTTTTGGGGCGCTAGTGGGGCGCTCTTATACCCAAAAAAGGGGTTAAAATCTCCCGTGTTGCAGCGCTGTCCATTCATTGCAATGGGCAGGGGCATTTTGGGAGCGCTAAATAGAAAGATGCAGGTTGGGAGCGTTCTATTTAGCGCTCCCAGGACTTTTCCGAATGTCCCACAAGAGCGCCACCCCAGTGTGAGAGCACGCATTGCAATGAATGGGAGGCAGTGTTCAGGCAATTTGCAGGCGCTATTTCTAGCGCTAAAATGCCTGAAAACTGGCACAGCGGGAAAGGGGTCTAGGGCTAGCAATACATTATACAATTTTCCTTTAGATTTGCCAGTACCATATAATATGAGGTCAAACCTAAACATTTGTAATTTGTATGCAATCGGGCCGGCCCTTATACTACATAGTTGGGGGTAAATCTAAAGGAAATTGAATAAGAATTTTGTATAATGTATGGCCAGCCTTAGGCTTCAGGGGGGCACCTGATTGGATACAGACTAATTAGTTAATTTAGGTACGTCCTTCTATTATACAATTTTTGGTAAATCTAAAGCGGATGGTACAATGATTGTAACATATATGATTACCCTAAGCCCCAGTTCACATCACGGCGGCTTCAAAGTTGCGTGACTTTAAAGCCGGACCCCAGCGTGACTTTGGCGCAACTTGTATGTGACTTCTTTAACAGAAGTCAACGCAAGTCATACCAAAGTTGGACCAAAAGCAGTGCAGGAACCTTTTTTTTTTCAAAGTCGGAGCGACTCAAGTCACACAGATTAGAAGGGTTCCATTGCACTGAATGGGGTCCGCCTCCTGATGCGACAAGCGCTCCAAAATCGGAGCGACTCAAGTCACACAGATTAGAAGGGTTCCATTGCACTGAATGGGGTCCGCCTCCTGATGCGACAAGCGCTCCAAAGTCGGAGCGACTCAAGTCACACAGATTAGAAGGGTTCCATTGCACTGAATGGGGTCCGTCTCCTGATGCGACAAGCGCTCCAAAATCGGAGCGACTCAAGTCACACAGATTAGACGGGTTCCATTGCACTCAATGGGGTCCACCTCCTGATGCGACAAGTGCTCCAAAGTCGGAGCGACTCAAGTCACACAGATTAGAAGGGTTCCATTGCACTGAATGGGGTCCGCCTCCTGATGCGACAAGCGCTCCAAAATCGGAGCGACTCAAGTCACACAGATTAGACGGGTTCCATTGCACTGAATGGGGTCCACCTCCTGATGCGACAAGTGCTCCAAAGTCGGAGCGACTCAAGTCACACAGATTAGAAGGGTTCCATTGCACTGAATGGGGTCCGTCTCCTGATGCGACAAGCGCTCCAAAGTCGGAGCGACTCAAGTCACACAGATTAGACGGGTTCCATTGCACTCAATGGGGTCCACCTCCTGATGCGACAAGTGCTCCAAAGTCGGAGCGACTCAAGTCACACAGATTAGAAGGGTTCCATTGCACTGAATGGGGTCCGTCTCCTGATGCGACAAGCGCTCCAAAATCGGAGCGACTCAAGTCACACAGATTAGACGGGTTCCATTGCACTCAATGGGGTCCACCTCCTGATGCGACAAGTGCTCCAAAGTCGGAGCGACTCAAGTCACACAGATTAGAAGGGTTCCATTGCACTGAATGGGGTCCGCCTCCTGATGCGACAAGTGCTCCAAAATCGGAGCGACTCAAGTCACACAGATTAGACGGGTTCCATTGCACTGAATGGGGTCCACCTCCTGATGCGACAAGTGCTCCAAAGTCGGAGCGACTCAAGTCACACAGATTAGAAGGGTTCCATTGCACTGAATGGGGTCCACCTCCTGATGCGACAAGTGCTCCAAAGTCGGAGCGACTCAAGTCACACAGATTAGAAGGGTTCCATTGCACTGAATGGGGTCCACCTCCTGATGCGACAAGTGCTCCAAAGTCGGAGCGACTCAAGTCACACAGATTAGAAGGGTTCCATTGCACTGAATGGGGTCCACCTCCTGATGCGACAAGTGCTCCAAAGTCCGAGCGACTCAAGTCACACAGATTAGAAGTCGGAGCGCTTGTCGCATCCCTGTGAACCAGGCCTAAGGGGCATATTTATAAAGCAGTGAATCTGACATTCAGCAAACATTCTCTGCAGGTGAATCTTCAAGGTCCATGTGTTTTACATTGGCCAGGATTGTTTGGTGAAATTCACATTGACTGCCAGCATCAATTTGTATTGAGCCCAGGTTCACACTGACTGCAGGAATGAAATGGTGCGAGTTCAGCTGAACTGACGGTCCCGCCCGACTTCGGGGGGCGATTTCAGAGACATCTGTCTGGGTTTATGCACAGATGTCAATGGAAATCGCACCCCGAAATTGCCAAAAGTAGTACAGAAATGCGAATGCAGCCTCGCACCGATTCGGGAACGGTGACATTGCCGGCAATTGCTGCCAATTTGATGCAAATCGCATCAATGTGAACCAGGGCTCAAGCTATGAAAAAAAAATCTATACAAAAAGTCTCGTTAGGAAATGAGTACAATAGTAATGCATTTGGTGCATGACTGTATAAAATGTAACGTATTGTACAATGTCATTTGTTATTCTTTTATAAGGAAAATGAATATATGAGAGATGTATCACTTCAGTGTTCTGCAATGTTTGCAACGCCTTATAGACAAAGATCGTAGATTTTGAGTATTATTGTTTGCTATATTAGCAATACATATCACATCCAGTATGCAATGTTTGCAAGATGTATTGAAAAGTGAATGTTTATGTATGCAGAGTGTAGGCGATATTCGCAGCAATTGTCTGTATCTTAAATATTAAATATTATGGTTTGCGATATTTGTAACAGATTTTAAACAGAAAATTGTTCTGTGAATGAAGTGTGTAATATTTATATTAATATTTGCAATGTACATGAAACATATTGTGCTAAGACATTCTCACTTGTTACTTTTTATTTATATACAGATATGCTCTATGCAATGTATTGTATAAAGTCAAACAATTGTTGTTCAGTTACAACATGTTTAATATTTATAATAAATCATTATTATTTATCCCAAATTGGTGCTTTTTTGCATATTTTTTACTAATTTTATTTTTTACTTTTATTGTCAAATATGAGATAACAGGTTTTAAGGACATCAAAGCCACACGTCTGTATACCCGCTGTGCCCATTATGAAGGGTTCTCACCATCCCTGTGCTGAGTTCCTGGGTCTGTACACCCGCTGTGCCCATTATGAGGGGTTCTCACCATCCCTGGGCTGAGTTCCCGGGTCTGTACACCCGCTGTGCCCATTATGAGGGGTTCTCACCATCCCTGTGCTGAGTTCCCGGGTCTGTACACCTGCTGTGCCCATTATGAGGGGTTCTCACCATCCCTGGGCTGAGTTCCCGGGTCTGTACACCCGCTGTGCCCATTATGAGGGGTTCTCACCATCCCTGTGCTGAGTTCCCGGGTCTGTACACCCGCTGTGCCCATTATGAGGGGTTCTCACCATCCCTGGGCTGAGTTCCCGGGTCTGTACACCCGCTGTGCCCATTATGAGGGGTTCTCACCATCCCTGTGCTGAGTTCCCGGGTCTGTACACCTGCTGTGCCCATTATGAGGGGTTCTCACCATCCCTGGGCTGAGTTCCCGGGTCTGTACACCCGCTGTGCCCATTATGAGGGGGTTCCCACCATCCCTGTGCTGAGTTCCCGGGTCTGTACACCCGCTGTGCCCATTATGAGGGGTTTCCACCATCCCTGTGCTGAGTTCCCGGGTATGCACACCCACTGTGCCCATTATGAGGGGTTCTCACCATCCCTGGGCTGAGTTCCCGGGTCTGTACACCCGCTGTGCCCATTATGAGGGGGTTAATTTTGTTTTATTGAAAATCTTACAAACAACAACTTATATACAATAAAACCATAATAAATAAATAAAAACATATTTACAAAATAATTGAATATCATTATACAGACCAGAAAGAACAAGAACAAAATAAACAGTGCAAAAACAGATTGCGCATTACATAATCCCTATGGGAGAGCCAGACTAAGGAACATCACCGTCACCATGCATGGAGCCTTTTATCAAAATTGTATTTGATCTGAAAATCTAAGGGAGTGAAAGAAGAATACAAAGAAAGCCGCACACCCCGAGATCAACAGGCAGCAGCTACAGAGCCCTGATATTCCTCCACGCCTTTATCCAGGCCTCCTGCTGCCACCTGTCTTTCTCAAGACCCCGAATCTTCCCAACCTCACCCAGAATGTTCTGCATCACCACTTCCACAGGGAGGATTTTACCCCGTAAGGATACCTGACACCGTGCACTCCACGTGAAATAACGGACTACTAAACTAACTAAAAAAAGTGTTTCCAAATCATAATCCCGACGAGTCTGGAAAGCCCCATACACCCACTCTGCATAACTCATATGGGGGAGGAAGGGTATACTCAGAGCCCTCCCCACCCTCTTGTACACCTCTATATTAAAAGGGCACTGAAGTAGAAAGTGATCCATGGACTCCACCACTCCTCCACACTCCACTCTCGGGCAGCCCCGATCACTCATGGAAAGAAACTTCAAGTTGCCCTTCACATATAGTTTTCCATGAAAGGCAAGCCAAGCCTGATCCCTAAACTTCATTGGGATTCTCTCCAAATTAATCAACCGCAAACCCACCCCCAAAACCAGGCTTGGGCAATCCCTCAAGGCCAGTGGCTCGCAAAAAACAGAGCTCATGATCCGCTTCTCAAGAAGTTTCCTTGGAAGAGATCTGACTTCTCCTGCTGTTACTTGCCACTGCCGAAGCATTTTCAAACACGGGGCAACATAAGCCGGGAGCTTATCATGCTTGACCCTCAGGCTCTTCACTGGCCCACCATTTTCCCAGTCTCGCAGAAAGGGCCTAAACCAGGACTGGAAAATACCAACCCACCCAGGCGGTCTCTCTGCCAACATGTTACCAAGATTGTACTTCACAAACATCAGAGAGAAAAAGACTACAGGGTTGATCATCCCTAGACCACCCTCCCGCCTAGAAAGGTAAGTCACATTCCTTTTGACAAGGTTTATTCTGTTCCCCCATAACAGCTGGAAGAAACAAGTATAGACCCTGGTATAGAGAGAAGCTGGCAAAACGCAAACAAAACTGACATATAGAAAAATCGGAATCAGGTAAGTCTTGATCAGATCAACCTTTTCCCTCAAGGAAAGCTGCCAACCTTTCCAGCTTGCCACCTTGGCATCGGCATTCTCCAGCCTGTTCACCCAATTTGCATGACCATAGTCACCTGGGCCAAATTCAATGCCTAGAACTCTAATTTTTTGCTGGGGCTCCGGGAAGTCATCCGGGAGAACAAAGCTCTCACCTTCCACGCCCATCCAGAAAGCTTCACACTTGTCCTGGTTGACCTTTGAACCTGATGCCTCTGAATACTGCGTTATCACTGAGACCACCTCCTGCGCCTCTCCAGTCCCAGAGACAAAAACAGAAACATCATCAGCATAGGCCACAACTTTCAAAGGAGGCTCACCAGCGATGCCCAAAGGTACTCCACACAATGGCCCATTCTCCAGCCTTCTGATGAAGGGGTCAATTGCAAATGCATATAACAGAGGACTCAATGGGCACCCCTGACGCACACCCGAGCCGACCACAAAGGGTTGCCCGACCCAACCATTAACTAGCGGAAAGCTTTCAGCCCCTTTGTACAAAATCTTAAGCCAATCAATGAAACCCCCCTCCAGGCCATATCTGCCAAGAAGCAGCCATAAGTACTCATGATTAACCCGATCAAAGGCCTTAGCCTGATCCAATGTCAGCAAAAATTTACCCCAACCAGCAGCCCTACAACGCTCCAAGGCCTCCCGGACGGCTAACACTGCTGAGAAAGTGCTTCTACCTTGGACCGAACAGTGCTGGTGGTGGGATAACAAACTGCCTGCCACTGGCGAAAATCGCCAGAAAAAAATCTTTGCCAGTATCTTTCTATCGACATTAAGAAGGCTAATGGGGCGCCAATTCTCAATCATCGAAGGATCTTTACCCTTTGACAGAAGGATCACTGCAGATTGCCTCATGGAGGGAGGGAGAGAACCCTCCTGCAAACAGCTATTAAAAACCTCCGCAAGGTAGGGAGCCAGGATCGTCTTAAAACATTTATAAAACTCAGCTGTCAACCCATCTGGCCCTGGCGTTTTCTTGATGGCCAGTTTATCAATAGCCTGGACTACCTCATCTGCAGTGATTTCATCTGTCAAATTCATCAAAGGAACATTACTCTCCAGTCCTGGTGTAGAGTCCAAAAAACCCAACATCCTTGTCCGATCAAGGTTCCTTCCTCCCAGGAGATCTGCATAGTATGACCTGACCACCTCCAGGATCCCTGACCTAGACTTCGTCAGGGAGCCCGTACTGTCCTTCAGGCCATGGACCGTCTTAACTGCTACGCTCTGTTTACAGTTCTGGTAAGGGTCAGGTGAATGGTATTTCCCGTAATCCCTCTCCTGAACCAAAGAGGCGTGCCGGTCATATTCATGTCTCCTAAGGAGGAGCTTCACCTCAGAGATCGCCCCAGAATCTCCTCCATTCGAAACAAGGCGGTCAAGTTTCCTCCGCAAACGCTGGTAGGTGATATACTTATCTTGCTGCTTCTTTCTTCCTATGGCCTTGAAAAGCCTAACAGTCCGCTGTTTTACAAGCTCCCACCATTCTGACTTGCTGTTGCAAAAGTCTAGGATCGTTACCTGTGCTTGAAAAAAATCCTCAAAGGATTGTCTTACTCTCTCGTCTTCCAGGAGGGCCGAATTCAATCTCCAGATACCCCTCCCCCTAGGTGGCATGTCTGAGGCATTCAGAGTCACAGACAGAATACAGTGGTCAGAAAACTCCACTGCCCGACACACAGGGGCCGAAAAAGCAGAGTCTCCCTTTAAAAAAAACCTATCTATCCTACTCTGACTACTACCTCTCTGAAAAGTGAACCCCGTGCTGTCTGGGCAACGCTTAATGTGCGCATCTACCAGACCTGCTTCCCTAACTATCGCATTGAGAAAAAGGGTGTCATAGCCCAGCTTATCTCTGAAACCTCTCCTGTCTTTAGACCTAGTAATGGTGTTGAAATCACCTCCAAAGATAACCTGCTGGGCCGTAAAAAGAAAAGGCTTAATCTTTGTAAGGAGGCATTTCCTGCCCCACTTTGTCTGGGGACCATAGATGTTAATCAGGCGCAAGTCCTGCCCCCTTACAGAGACGTCCAAGACCATGCATCTCCCAATCTCTACCTCAATTACCCGCCGGCACGTTACCATACCAGAAAAAAGGACTGCAACCCCGCTGTAAGGCTCGGCCGCAAGAGACCAAAATGAGGGACCACGTCTCCACTCCTTCTTTGCCAGATGTATATCGGCCAGACTACTCAGATGGGTCTCTTGTAAAAACAAAATGTCAGCATCAAACTCGCTGAGCAAAAATAAGGCCATATGACGAGCACTTACTGATCTCAAACTGGCAACATTAATGGTTGCCACTTTTAACGGAGTGGGAACTGCCATTAGGGTAATTGAGGCAGACGTTTCTTAGCCTGACTACTCCCTCTGCCTGGAGAACCAGCACGCTTTGTTGCGCCCTGGCACTCATCGTCCATGGAGGACGCTGAACTGAACGAGTCCCAATCATCATCATCGTCCGACAGGACCTTAAACTTATTTTTCAAAGGCAAAACTTCAGGATTGAAGGGAACTGAACCCCTTTTTTTCCTTATTTTGCCCCTCCTCCTCCTATCCTCCAACCACTCCATATCATCTTTGGATAAACCACAACCAGCCTCCCCACACCTATCCTCCCCTTCAACCCCCTCCCCCCCACTCTCCCTTCCCTTATCTACCACCAGGCCAGCCTCCCCACTATTTTCCCCACTCCTCTGGCCCCCACGATCTGCAATAGGAACCCTGCAGCGTCGGGGGAGGGGGACTGGCACCACACCTGATGCACCAGCCTCAGCACCTCTTGCTGCCTCTGCAATTTTAGAAGACACAGAAGGATAAGACACAGAAGGATTGGACACATTCTTGGCAACTGAAACTTTACATACAGGCTGGGAGGACACAGGCACATTGGGTACTGGCACAGACTGGGGAGACACAGACCCATTGGGTATGGGCACAGACTGGGGAGACACAGACCCATTGGGTATGGGCACAGACTGGGGAGACACAGACCCATTGGGTATGGGCACAGACTGGAGAGACACATTGGGTATTGGCACAGACTGGGGAGACACATTGGGTATTGGCACAGACTGGGGAGACACATTGGGTATTGGCACAGACTGGGGAGACACATTGGGTATTGGCACAGACTCAGATGGGATCACAGGCCCTCCAGCTGATGAGCTCTGCGCATCCTCCATGTCCGGACGGAAAAACTCCCTCATGAGCTCAGGCTTATTGTGCATTGCCTCAGGACACTGACTATAAGGATGTCCCACTGCATTGCACAGATTACACCTTATAATATTACAATCCTTTGCCAAATGTCCTATACCCTGACACAGGGAGCACTTCATTACTGGACAGGAGGATGCAAGATGCCCTTTATCTCCACATTTATTGCAGAGCTTTGGCTGGCCCGGGTAGAAGATGGTCAGCCTGTCCCTCCCCAGGAAAGCTGAGGATGGCAGATGTTGGACAACATTGTCAATAACCTTTAGTTTCAGCTGCACAGACCATCCCCCTGTCCATATTCCCCGATCGTCCAAAATCTTTCTCAGGGGGCTCAGGACATCCCCATACCTCCTCAACCATACAGTCAGATCCCCTTGTGGTATGGATTCATTGCGCACAAGAATTGTCACCATCTTAATGAGGGGCTGGCGGGAAATAAGTTTGGGGATGAGCCCTTTCCAGTCCGGCAGGCCCCTACACACGTGTTCAAACTTCTCCCAAAATATGTCCAGAGACTCGGGACGGATAAAGGACAAATCATATTCATAGGAACCTGCCGGACTGATCAGGGCGAAGATATCCGCAGGCCTAAACCCCATCTGCAGGATTTTATCCACCACCACCCTCCTATGTGGGGGGTTTCCATCACCTTCCCATTTCAATTGTACAACATTCCTCCTTTTAAACAGGGAGAAAGATAGAAAGTCCCCATGTTCCCTCCCTGCTTGTTCCCCCTTCCCAGATCCTGTGGCAGCAACACCAGCATAAGTTTTTCTTCCAGCATTTGCAGTCTTGTCCTCAGATACATTCAGACCTGCTGGCAGAGAGTGTGAATCAGCTGGGATAGCAGTCTTCTGATTAGCAGGACCCACCCCCTCCCCCGAACACTCAGCTGCAATCCTGGGAGATATCACAGTCTTGGCTGCTGCAGACTCCTGGAGAGCTGTAGTACTACTGCTCCCAGCATCTCCTCCACCATTCACAGGAACAGCCGCTGTGCCTGGTCCAGGCAAAGTCACTGTATTGTCCATGGACCTCTCTGCAGACTGAAGCTGACAGTTATTAGCAGATGTATTTGCTTGCTGTATATTGTCTATGGGTCTGGGCTGACTGTCTGCAGTACCACAACCCTCAGCAGGCCCATTGTTATTAAAGATCCCACCATCCTGCACACACACAGTACCTGCACCTGCTCTCTCCACAGGAATAGGAACGGTGTCCATCTTCTCCTCACCTTCCTGGGGAGCTGAATCTGGACTGGCCTCCAGTTTGCTGATCAGATCCAACATGTTAGAACCTTCATCCTCCTGCTGGGATGTTCCACATTGCTGGGGAGGGAAGGGGACAGAGGCCTCCGCCATTGAGGGTTCAGCAGATGTCTGAGATGTTGAAGAGCTGGGCTCATCCTCCGGGCCCACTTTCTCACTCTCTGCTTCCATCTCCTCGCTCTCCATGCAGGAAGAAGCTCCTTTCCTCAGTTGATTAAATCGCTCCTCGTTTTTATATTTTTCTTTAAAAGCTCCACTATTCTCCTTCAGAGAACTCACCAATTCTTTCTGCTTCCGCAGAGCTTGTTCCAGGTCCTTCAATTCAGGCCTCAGAGCCGGTCTCTTCTTACTGAAGACTTTGGCACAAATCTGCTTCTTCTTTTTAAATTCAGCTTTCAAAGCTCCCAACTTCTCCTCTTCCTTCTCAATCCGCTTCAGCGTTTCCACAATCCTCCGTCTAAAGGAAGACAGAGATTCATCCTTCCTTGGGCCAGGCCCAGAATCTTCCGCAGGTTGAGGCCTATCCAGGGGGCCCCCGCCAGGGTCCTCCCCAGGATCCAGCATCCTTCCTGGGGCAGAGGAGTAACTCTAGCCCCTGGTCTCTGGAAGCACAGGAGCAAAGGAACTAGCAACCTCTCACCTCGCTGTCAAGGAGAGGAATGGCAGTTTCCCACCATCCCTGTGCTGAGTTCCTGGGTCTGTACTCCCGCTGTGCCCATTATGAGGGGTTCCCACCATCCCTGTGCTGAGTTCCCGGGTTTGTACACACGCTGTGCCCATTATGAGGGGTTCTCACCATCCCTGGGCTGAGTTCCCGGGTCTGTACACCCGCTGTGCCCATTATGAGGGGTTCCTCCCATCCCTGTGCTGAGTTCCCGGGTCTGTACACCCGCTGTGCCCATTATGAGGGGTTTCCACCATCCCTGTGCTGAGTTCCCGGGTCTGTACACCCACTGTGCCCATTATGAGGGGTTCCCACCATCCCTGTGCTGAGTTCTCGGGTCTGTACACCCGCTGTGCCCATTATGAGGGGTTCCCACCATCCCTGTGCTGAGTTCCCGGGTCTGTACACCCACTGTGCCCATTATGAGGGGTTCCCACCATCCCTGTGCTGAGTTCTCGGGTCTGTACACCCACTGTGCCCATTATGAGGGGTTCCCACCATCCCTGTGCTGAGTTCTCGGGTCTGTACACCCTCTGTGCCCATTATGAGGGGTTCCCACCATCCCTGGGCTGAGTTCCCGGGTCTGTACACCCGCTGTGCCCATTATGAGGGGTTCCCACCATCCCTGTGCTGAGTTCCCGGGTCTGTACACCCACTGTGCCCATTATGAGGGGTTCCCACCATCCCTGTGCTGAGTTCCCGGGTCTGTACACCCGCTGTGCCCATTATGAGGGGTTCTCACCATCCCTGGGCTGAGTTCCCGGGTCTGTACACCCGCTGTGCCCATTATGAGGGGTTCCCACCATCCCTGTGCTGAGTTCCCGGGTCTGTACACCCACTGTGCCCATTATGAGGGGTTCCCACCATCCCTGTGCTGAGTTCCCGGGTCTGTACACCCGCTGTGCCCATTCTGAGGGGTTCTCACCATCCCTGTGCTGAGTTCCCGGGTCTGTACACCCACTGTGCCCATTCTGAGGGGTTCTCACCATCCCTGTGCTGAGTTCCCGGGTCTGTACACCCGCTGTGCCCATTATGAGGGGTTCCCACCATCCCTGTGCTGAGTTCCCAGGTCTGTACACCCGCTGTGCCCATTATGAGGGGTTCCCACCATCCCTGTGCTGAGTTCCCAGGTCTGTACACCCGCTGTGCCCATTATGAGGGGTTCCCACCACCCCTGTGCTGAGTTCCCGGGTCTGTACACCCGCTGTGCCCATTATGAGGGGTTCCCACCACCCCTGTGCTGAGTTCCCGGGTCTGTACACCCGCTGTGCCCATTATGAGGGGTTCCCACCATCCCTGTGCTGAGTTCCCAGGTTTGTACACACGCTGTGCCCATTATGAGGGGTTCTCACCATCCCTGGGCTGAGTTCCCGGGTCTGTACACCCACTGTGCCCATTATGAGGGGTTCCCATCATCCCTGTGCTGAGTTCTCGGGTCTGTACACCCGCTGTGCCCATTATGAGGGGTTCCCACCACCCCTGTGCTGAGTTCCCGGGTCTGTACACCCGCTGTGCCCATTATGAGGGGTTCCCACCATCCCTGTGCTGAGTTCTCGGGTCTGTACACCCGCTGTGCCCATTATGAGGGGTTCCCACCATCCCTGTGCTGAGTTCTCGGGTCTGTACACCCGCTGTGCCCATTATGAGGGGTTCCCACCACCCCTGTGCTGAGTTCCCGGGTCTGTACACCCGCTGTGCCCATTCTGAGGGGTTCTCACCATCCCTGTGCCGAGTTCCCGGGTCTGTACACCCACTGTGCCCATTCTGAGGGGTTCTCACCATCCCTGTGCCGAGTTCCCGGGTCTGTACACCCGCTGTGCCCATTCTGAGGGGTTAATTTTGTTTTATTGAAAATCTTACAAACAACAACTTATATACAATAAAACCATAATAAATAAATAAAAACATATTTACAAAATAATTGAATATAATTATACAAACCAGAAAGAACAAGAACAAAATAAACAGTGCAAAAACAAATTGCGCACAACATAATCCCTATGGGAGAGCCAGACTAAGGAACATCACCATCACCATGCATGTAGCCTTTTATCAAAATTGTATTTGATCTGAAAATCTAAGGGAGTGAAAGAAGAACACAAAGAAAGCCGCACACCCCGAGATCAACAGGCAGCAGCTACAGAGCCCTGATATTCCTCCACGCCTTTATCCAGGCCTCCTACCACCACCTGTCTTTCTCAAGACCCCGAATCTTCCCAACCTCACCCAGAATGTTCTGCACCACCACTTCCACAGGGAGGATTTTACCCCGTAAGGATACCTGACACCGTGCACTCCACGTGAAATAACGGACTACTAAACTAACTAAAAAAAGTGTTTCTAAATCATAATCCCGACGAGTCTGGAAAGCCCCATACACCCACTCTGCATAACTCATATGGGGGAGGAAGGGTATACTCAGAGCCCTCCCCACCCTCTTGTACACCTCTATATTAAAAGGGCACTGAAGTAGAAAGTGATCCATGGACTCCACCACTCCTCCACACTCCACTCTCGGGCAGCCCCGATCACTCATGGAAAGAAACTTCAAGTTGCCCTTCACATATAGTTTTCCATGAAAGGCAAGCAAAGCCTGATCCCTAAACTTCATTGGGATTCTCTCCAAATTAATCAACCGCAAACCCACCCCCAAAACCAGGCTTGGGCAATCCCTCAAGGCCAGTGGCTCGCAAAAAACAGAGCTCATGATCCGCTTCTCAAGAAGTTTCCTTGGAAGAGATCTGACTTCTCCTGCCGTTACTTGCCACTGCCGAAGTATTTTCAAACACGGGGCAACATAAGCCGGGAGCTTATCATGCTTGACCCTCAGGCTTTTCACTGGCCCACCATTTTCCCAGTCTCGCAGAAAGGGCCTAAACCAGGACTGGAAAATACCAACCCACCCAGGCGGTCTCTCTGCCAACATGTTACCAAGATTGTACTTCACAAACATCAGAGAGAAAAAGACTACAGGGTTGATCATCCCTAGACCACCCTCCCGCCTAGAAAGGTAAGTCACATTCCTTTTGACCAGGTTTATTCTGTTCCCCCATAACAGCTGGAAGAAACAAGTATAGACCCTGGTATAGAGAGAAGCTGGCAAAACGCAAACAAAACTGACATATAGAAAAATCGGAATCAGGTAAGTCTTGATCAGATCAACCTTTTCCCTCAAGGAAAGCTGCCAACCTTTCCAGCTTGCCACCTTGGCATCGGCATTCTCCAGCCTGTTCACCCAATTTGCATGACCATAGTCACCTGGGCCAAATTCAATGCCTAGAACTCTAATTTTTTGCTGGGGCTCCAGGAAGTCATCCGGGAGAACAAAGCTCTCACCTTCCACGCCCATCCAGAAAGCTTCACACTTGTCCTGGTTGACCTTTGAACCTGATGCCTCTGAATACTGCGTTATCACTGAGACCACCTCCTGCGCCTCTCCAGTCCCAGAGACAAAAACAGAAACATCATCAGCATAGGCCACAACTTTCAAAGGAGGCTCACCAGCGATGCCCAAAGGTACCCCACACAATGGCCCATTCTCCAGCCTTCTGACGAAGGGGTCGATTGCAAATGCATATAACAGAGGACTCAATGGGCACCCCTGACGCACACCCGAGCCGACCACAAAGGGTTGCCCGACCCAACCATTAACTAGCGGAAAGCTTTCAGCCCCTTTGTACAAAATCTTGAGCCAATCAATGAAACCCCCCCCCAGGCCATATCTGCCAAGAAGGAGCCATAAGTACTCATGATTAACCCTATCAAAGGCCTTAGCCTGATCCAATGTCAGCAAAAATTTACCCCAACCAGCAGCCCTACAACGCTCCAAGGCCTCCCGGACGGCTAACACTGCTGAGAAAGTGCTTCTACCTTGGACCGAACAGTGCTGGTGGTGGGATAACAAACTGCCTGCCACTGGCGATAATCGCCAGAAAAAAATCTTTGCCAGTATCTTTCTATCGACATTAAGAAGGCTAATGGGGCGCCAATTCTCAATAATCGAAGGATCTTTACCCTTTGACAGAAGGATCACTGCAGATTGCCTCATGGAGGGAGGGAGAGAACCCTCCTGCAAACAGCTATTAAAAACCTCCGCAAGGTAGGGAGCCAGGATCGTCTTAAAACATTTATAAAACTCAGCTGTCAACCCATCTGGCCCTGGCGTTTTCTTGATGGCCAGTTTATCAATAGCCTGGACTACCTCATCTGCAGTGATTTCATCTGTCAAATTCATCAAAGGAACATTACTCTCCAGTCCTGGTGTAGAGTCCAAAAAACCCAACATCCTTGTCCGATCAAGGTTCCTTCCTCCCAGGAGATCGGCATAGTATGACCTGACAACCTCCAGGATCCCTGACCTAGACTTCGTCAGAGAGCCTGTACTGTCCTTCAGGCCATGGACCGTCTTAACTGCTACGCTCTGTTTACAGTTCTGGTAAGGGTCAGGCGAATGGTATTTCCCGTAATCCCTCTCCTGAACCAAAGAGGCGTGCCGGTCATATTCATGTCTCCTAAGGAGGAGCTTCACCTCAGAGATCGCCCCAGAATCTCCTCCATTCGAAACAAGGCTGTCAAGTTTCCTCCGCAAACGCTGGTAGGTGATATACTTATCTCGCTGCTTCTTTCTTCCTATGGCCTTGAAAAGCCTAACAGTCCCCTGTTTTACAAGCTCCCACCATTCTGACTTGCTGTTGCAAAAGTCTAGGATAGTTACCTGTGCTTGAAAAAAGTCCTCAAAGGATTGTCTTACTCTCTCGTCTTCCAGGAGGGCCGAATTCAATCTCCAGGTACCCCTCCCCCTAGGTGGCATGTCTGAGGCATTTAGAGTCACAGATAGAATACAGTGATCAGAAAACTCCACTGCCCGGCACACAGGTGCCGAAAAAGCAGAGTCTCCCTTTAAAAAAAACTATCTATCCTACTCTGACTACTACCTCTCTGAAAAGTGAACCCCGTGCTGTCTGGGCAACGCTTAATGTGCGCATCTACCAGACCTGCTTCCCTAACTATCGCATTGAGAAAAAGGGTGTCATAGCCCAGCTTATCTCTGAAACCTCTCCTGTCTTTAGACCTAGTAATGGTGTTGAAATCACCTCCAAAGATAACCTGCTGGGCCGTAAAAAGAAAAGGCTTAATCTTTGTAAAGAGGCATTTCCTGTCCCACTTCGTCTGGGGACCATAGATGTTAATCAGGCGCAAGTCCTGCCCCCCTACAGAGACGTCCAAGACCATGCATCTCCCAATCTCTACCTCAATTACCCGCCGGCACGTTACCATACCAGAAAAAAGGACTGCAACCCCGCTGTAAGGCTCGGCCGCAAGAGACCAAAATGAGGGACCACGTCTCCACTCCTTCTTTGCCAGATGTATATCAGCCAGACTATTCAGATGGGTCTCTTGTAAAAACAAAATGTCAGCATCAAACTCGCTGAGCAAAAATAAGGCCATATGACGAGCGCTTACTGATCTTAAGCTGGCAACATTAATGGTTGCCACTTTTATCGGAGTGGGAACTGCCATTAGGGTAATTGAGGCAGACGTTTCTTAGCCTGACTACTCCCTCTCCCTGGAGAACCAGCACGCTTTGTTGCGCCCTGGCACTCATCATCCATGGAGGACGCTGAACTGAACGAGTCCCAATCATCATCATCATCATCATTGTCCGACAGGACCTTAAACTTATTTTCCAAAGGCAAAACTACAGGATTTAAGGGAACTGAACCCCTTTTTTTCCTTCTTTTGCCCCTCCTCCTCCTATCCTCCAACCACTCCATATCATCTTTGGATAAACCACAACCAGCCTCCCCACACCTATCCTCCCCTTCAACCCCCTCCCCCCCACTCTCCCTTCCCTTATCTACCACCAGGCCAGCCTCCCCACTATTTTCCCCACTCCTCTGGCCCCCACGATCTGCAATAGGAACCCTGCAGCGTCGGGGGAGGGGGACTGGCACCACACCTGATGCACCAGCCTCAGCACCTCTTGCTGCCTCTGCAATTTTAGAAGACACAGAAGGATAAGACACAGAAGGATTGGACACATTCTTGGCAACTGAAACTTTACATACAGGCTGGGCGGACACAGACACATTGGGTACTGGCACAGACTGGGAGGACACAGACACATTGGGTACTGGCACAGACTGGGGAACCACAGACTGGGGAGACACGGACCCATTGGGTATGGGCACAGACTGGGGAGACACAGACACATTGGGTATTGGCACAGACTGGGGAGACACATTGGGTATGGGCACAGACTCCGATGGAATCACAGGCCCTCCAGCTGATGAGCTCTGTGCATCCTCCATGTCCAGACGGAAGAACTCCCTCATGAGCTCAGGCTTGTTGTGCATTGCCTCAGGACATCGACTATAAGGATGTCCCACTGCATTGCACAGATTACATCTTATAATATTACAATCCTTTGCCAAATGTCCTATACCCTGACACAGGGAGCACTTCATCACTGGACAGGAGGATGCAAGATGCCCTTTATCTCCACATTTATTGCAGAGCTTTGGCTGGCCCGGGTAGAAGATGGTCAGCCTGTCCCTCCCCAGGAAAGCTGAGGATGGCAGATGTTGGACAACATTATCAATAACCTTTAGTTTCAGCTGCACAGACCATCCCCCTGTCCATATTCCCTGATCGTCCAAAATCTTTCTCAGGGGGCTCAGGACGTCCCCATACCTCCTCAACCATACAGTCAGATCCCCTTGGGGTATGGATTCATTGCGTACAAGTATTGTCACCATCTTAATGAGGGGCTGGCGTGATATAAGTTTGGGGATGAGCCCTTTCCAGTCCGACAGGCCCCTACACACGTGTTCAAACTTCTCCCAAAATATGTCCAGAGACTCGGGACGGATAAAGGACAAATCATATTCATAGGAACCTGCCGGACTGATCAGGGCGAAGATATCCGCAGGCCTAAACCCCATCTGCAGGATTTTATCCACCACCACCACCACCCTCCTATGTGGGGGGTTTCCATCGCCTTCCCATTTCAATTGTACAACATTCCTCCTTTTAAACAGGGAGAAAGATAGAACGTCCCCATGCTCCTTCCCTGCTTGCTCCCCCTTCCCAGATCCTGTGGCAGCAACACCAGCATAAGTTTTTCTTCCAGCTTTTGCAGTCTTGTCCTCAGATACATTCAGACCTGCTGGCCAAGAGTGTGAATCAGCTGGGATAGCAGTCTTCTGATTAGCAGGACCCACCCCCTCCCCCGAACACTCAGCTTCAATCCTGGGAGCCATCGCAGTCTTGGCTGCTGCAGACTCCTGGAGAGCTGTGGTACTACTGCTCCCAGCATCTCCTCCACCATTCACAGGAACAGTCGCTGTGCCTGGTCCAGGCAAAGTCTCTGTATTGTCCATGGACCTCTCTGCAGACTGAAGCTGACAGTTATTAGCAGATGTTATTGCTTGCAGTACATTGTCTATGGGTCTGGGCTGACTGTCTGCAGTACCACAACCCTCAGCAGGCCCATTGTTATTAAAGATCCCACCATCCTGCACACACACTGTACCTGCACCTGCTCTCTCCACAGGACTTTCTTTCACAGGGCTGGGAACGGTGTCCATCTTCTCCTCACCTTCCTGGGGAGCTGAATCTGGACTGGACTCCAGTTTGTTGATCAGATGCAGCATGTCAGAACCTTCAACCTCCGGCTCAGATGTTCCACATTGCTGGGGAGGGAAGGGGACAGAGGCCTCCGCCATTGAGGGCTCAGCAGGTGTCTGAGATGTTGAAGAGCTGGGCTCATCCTCCGGGCCCACTTTCTCACTCTCTGCTTCCATCTCCTCGCTCTCCATGCAGGAAGAAGCTCCTTTCCTCATTTGATTAAATCGCTCCTCATTTTTATATTTTTCTTTAAAAGCTCCACTATTCTCCTTCAGAGAACTCACCAATTCCTTCTGCTTCCGCAGAGCTTGTTCCAGGTCCTTCAATTCAGGCCTCAGAGCCGGTCTCTTCTTACTGAAGACTTTGGCACAAATCTGCTTTTTCTTTTTAAATTCAGCTTTCAAAGCTCCCAACTTCTCCTCTTCCTTCTCAATCCGCTTCAGCGTTTCCACAATCCTCCGTCTAAAGGAAGACAGAGATTCATCCTTCCTTGGGCCAGGCCCAGAATCTTCCGCAGGTTAAGGCCTATCCAGGGGGCCCCCGCCAGGGTCCTCCCCAGGATCCAGCATCCTTCCTGGGGCAGAGGAGTAACTCTAGCCCCTGGTCTCTGGAAGCACAGGAGCAAAGGAACTGGCAACCTCTCACCTCGCTGTCAAGGAGAGGAATGGCAGTTTCCCACCATCCTTGTGCTGAGTTCCCGGGTCTGTACACCCGCTGTGCCCATTATGAGGGGTTCCCACCATCCCTGTGCTGAGTTCCCGGGTCTGTACACCCGCTGTGCCCATTATGAGGGGTTCCCACCATCCCTGTGCTGAGTTCCCGGGTCTGTACACCCGCTGTGCCCATTATGAGGGGTTCCCACCATCCCTGTGCTGAGTTCCCGGGTCTGTACACCCGCTGTGCCCATTATGAGGGGTTCCCACCATCCCTGTGCTGAGTTCCCGGGTCTGTACACCCGCTGTGCCCATTATGAGGGGTTCCCACCACCCCTGTGCTGAGTTCCCGGGTCTGTACACCCGCTGTGCCCATTATGAGGGGTTCCCACCACCCCTGTGCTGAGTTCCCGGGTCTGTACACCCGCTGTGCCCATTATGAGGGGTTCCCACCATCCCTGTGCTGAGTTCCCGGGTCTGTACACCCGCTGTGCCCATTATGAGGGGTTCCCACCACCCCTGTGCTGAGTTCCCGGGTCTGTACACCCGCTGTGCCCATTATGAGGGGTTCCCACCACCCCTGTGCTGAGTTCCCGGGTCTGTACACCCGCTGTGCCCATTATGAGGGGTTCCCACCATCCCTGTGCTGAGTTCCCGGGTCTGTACACCCGCTGTGCCCATTATGAGGGGTTCCCACCATCCCTGTGCTGAGTTCTCGGGTCTGTACACCCGCTGTGCCCATTATGAGGGGTTCCCACCACCCCTGTGCTGAGTTCCCGGGTCTGTACACCCGCTGTGCCCATTATGAGGGGTTCCCACCACCCCTGTGCTGAGTTCCCGGGTCTGTACACCCGCTGTGCCCATTATGAGGGGTTCCCACCATCCCTGTGCTGAGTTCCCAGGTTTGTACACACGCTGTGCCCATTATGAGGGGTTCTCACCATCCCTGGGCTGAGTTCCCGGGTCTGTACACCCGCTGTGCCCATTATGAGGGGTTCCCACCACCCCTGTGCTGAGTTCCCGGGTCTGTACACCCGCTGTGCCCATTATGAGGGGTTCCCACCATCCCTGTGCTGAGTTCTCGGGTCTGTACACCCGCTGTGCCCATTATGAGGGGTTCCCACCACCCCTGTGCTGAGTTCCCGGGTCTGTACACCCGCTGTGCCCATTATGAGGGGTTCCCACCACCCCTGTGCTGAGTTCCCGGGTCTGTACACCCGCTGTGCCCATTATGAGGGGTTCCCACCACCCCTGTGCTGAGTTCCCGGGTCTGTACACCCGCTGTGCCCATTATGAGGGGTTCCCACCACCCCTGTGCTGAGTTCCCGGGTCTGTACACCCGCTGTGCCCATTATGAGGGGTTCCCACCATCCCTGTGCTGAGTTCCCAGGTTTGTACACACGCTGTGCCCATTATGAGGGGTTCTCACCATCCCTGGGCTGAGTTCCCGGGTCTGTACACCCGCTGTGCCCATTATGAGGGGTTCCCACCACCCCTGTGCTGAGTTCCCGGGTCTGTACACCCGCTGTGCCCATTATGAGGGGTTCCCACCACCCCTGTGCTGAGTTCCCGGGTCTGTACACCCGCTGTGCCCATTATGAGGGGTTCCCACCATCCCTGTGCTGAGTTCTCGGGTCTGTACACCCGCTGTGCCCATTATGAGGGGTTCCCACCACCCCTGTGCTGAGTTCCCGGGTCTGTACACCCGCTGTGCCCATTATGAGGGGTTCCCACCACCCCTGTGCTGAGTTCCCGGGTCTGTACACCCGCTGTGCCCATTATGAGGGGTTCACACCACCCCTGTGCTGAGTTCCCGGGTCTGTACACCCGCTGTGCCCATTATGAGGGGTTCCCTCCATCCCTGTGCCGAGTTCCCGGGTCTGTACACCCGCTGTGCCCATTATGAGGGGTACCCACCATCCAAATACCAGCAGCAGCCAAAGATCAACCAAGCTATGGAGTTTGATAATATGAGACACCTGAATGCTTCTCTGTTACTGGATGAGTTCATGTTAGTTGTGTCCTGGTAGTGATCACATCCCACTTTAAAATGGAGCTTCTCCCCAAAGAACAACGTGTTTTCCCCGCCTCCCCCCCCCCCTCCCATAGAGTAATATGGCACCCAGTGCATGTGCGGATGGGCTACAGGGCTCTGGGTCCGGTTGAGCCTTGGGGCACATCTGCACATGTGTGGATTTCCTAAGGATGATCCCAGTATGGAAATTCCAACATGCAGCTCGCCTGGCCATGCCTGCAACACCCCTGTGATTGACAGCCTCGGTTCTGTTCCTGTGTGCTGTGTGAGGGGGGTGTCACTTCCCTCCAATCAGCTCTCAGAGTTCTCCTCACAGAGCTCTGCAGTGTGTAATTTCAGCTCTCTACCCCGTTTTCGGAACTCTCAGACAAGCGTTGTACATTCTGCAATTTGAATGGCTGCAGAGAAGAGAAGACTGCGGATAAACAGGTACAACTTCATACCCCCCAATGTTTTGAGATGAGAATGAGGGACACCTACTAACAAAGGTATGTAGGCATAGGACACGCCCCTGCCACACCCCCTTAAAGGAAAATTAACCAAAAAATAAAAGGTTAATTAAATCCACAAGGACTTTTTTTTACCACTACTATTCCTTTTTATTGGCTCCTAAAATGTACAAATGCAGAAGTTTAGAAACCGGATGGAAGGTTTAGTGCTGGGAAACACTTTTTGAAAGATAAAAAGTTCATTTTATATACATCTCTATAGATCAGAGCAAAATGGAGGACAAATGAGGAGGAATGAGGGACAGAGGGACATTGCTCCAAATCGGGGACAGTCCCTTGAAATCCGGGACAGTTGGGAACTATGCAACTTACCGCTCACAGTCTGTAATAAGACATCTTTGCCATTCTGAAGCTTCCCTCCAACCGCTTTACATATTATTTTATATATACTGTGATTCTGTACTTACCAAATATGCTGCAGAAATCTCCCTCCACTGAGTCTGGCTGCAGCCATTTTAACTGTGGGCAGCTGAAGCTGCTGCCTGTTCACTTCCTGGATTTACACAGACACACAGGAGGCACACCTCCAGCCCTGCAGCTCTCATTGGCTCTCTTATGACTCACCCCCCTCCCTTCCTGGCAAACTCTCAGGAGCAGTGCTGGGACAAGGTCTTCTAGAGCCCAGGGGGCGAACATGCCAAACTGCGCCCCCCCCCCCCCAAGATGTATAAGTATTATGTGGCAACAAATCCTCCTCAACAAAAAACTGAACACTAATCCCTTTCACTCCCCCTAAGCATAATTTTCCCTCCTCGCAGTACAAATCATTCCCTCTGCTGAAATCACCCCTCCCAGCACAAATGCCCCCCCTGCCCCAAAAAAATCACCCCTCCTAGCACAAATTCTCTACCCCTAAAAATTCCCAATTTCCCCTCCCAGTACATATCTTCTCTCCCCCCCCCCACTGGAAAGCCCCCCCAGCACAAATCCCCCCTCCCAATCCTCCCTCTAAGCACAAATCTTCTTCTCTCATTGCCCTTCCCCACACAAAGCCCCCTAAATTAACACTCTTAGCATACCCCCACAAATTTCCCCTCCTAGAACAACACTTACCCTCTGCCACCCTCCAAGTTCCCCCTTGTAACAAAAATCCCCTCCCCCCAATCTCCTTGTGGTGCCCCCTTCACCTCACATGATACCACAGTGCCCAGGGCAGCAGTCCCTTCTGCCCACCCCTTGTCCCGGCCCTGCTCAGGAGAGTCAGAGAGAGAGAGAGCTGTGTATGATGTCATAATCCTAGGCTAATGACCAGACAGGAAACAGGAAGTGGGCTGTATACGGGATTTACAACAAGAGCAGAAAATGTAATAGATGGAAAGTTGAAAAAGTTACTGAAGGTCCACTTTAGGTACCTTTTTAAAGGAGGCACCAAAGGCTTACTTTACCTACCGGGGGGTCCCCACTACCCGTTAACTTGGAGCCCTGACTGCTCATCAAAATCAAAATCCAGAATAAGCTGAGTAGTCAACAGAAGGACAGCACTAGCGCCTTGTGATTGGCTGTTCAGGGTGACAGCACTGTTTTTGTGACATGACTGTCAGATGCCCCCCCCCCATACCCAGAAATACTGAGTCATTTTTGGGGTTCCAGTGTCAGATTGGGGTGGTGGCGGAATGTAAGGCATGGTGACTAAAGACTTCCTAACATAGGAGTGTGCAAGGGGTGTGCTAGGTGTGCCTGGGCACACCATAATCACTACATGCTGCACCGAGTCCCCTTACTGCTTGGGTTGCCCATCCTGGGTTGGCCCCCCCTCTTCCTCCCCCACCCGGCTACAGTGGTTGGATGTTTCAGGATAGAGAATGGGGGAAGGGGCGAGTAAATATGTAATTTACCAGCCTCTTGGTTTTCTAAATGAACACAGTGAACACAGTCGCTCACTGTGTTCATTCATAACTGAAGCATAGTAAACTGGGTTTACTATGCTTCTGTTTGTGAGTGAACAGGAAGTCTATCAGCACAGAGCACTTCCCATTCAGTCACTGTCCAGTGCAGCTGAGACTGCAGAGAAAGGAATGTGTGTTTGAGCTTTGGGGTGCCCACCTTAATACAATAGGCTTCGAACACTATGCTTCCTAACCTGCCTTCTCTAAAGTGCACCTTCTTAGTACTGGAGTAGTAGAGGGCTTAGTACCAGGGCCACTGGTAAGACAGTACAACCGGTTCTGTTGTCCTGGGCCCGGGCCCCATCAGCTAAACAGAGGGGCCCGGGGCAGCTTCATTGTTCATTCTTGCCTAAATTAATAAATGGATTTCACTAGACCCCGGGGGGGGTGGGGGGATAAGTGGGATGTAGGCATGCCCCCCTGTCAGGAGGGCTGTATGGGAGGGGCATCACTAGGGTTGTTGTCAGCTGCTGTGGTAAAACAGGTTGTCACCCCCCTCCACCAACCATAGTCTCCCCTCAGTACAGACCCCCTTCACCAAGCATAGTCCCCCTCATTATAGACCCCCTCCCTCAGTACAGACCCCCTTTCCACTAAGTATAGACCCTCTCCACCAATTATAATCCTCCCTCAGTACAGATCCTCTCTTTTACTAAGTATAGACCCCCCCTCCATCAGTATAAACCCCCCCTTCATCAGTATAAACCCCCTTCCTCAGTACAGACCCCCCTTTAGCAAAATAGACCCCCCCCTCCTTCAGTATAGAGCCCCTCTATCAGTATAGACCCACCTGTCTCAGTACAGACCCTCCTCCCTCAGTACAGACCCTCCTCCCTCAGTATAGACCCTCCTCCCTCAGTAGAGACCCCCCTCCGTCAGTATAGACCCCCTCCCTCAGTACAGATCCTCTTTTTTACTAAGTATAGACCCCCCTCCATCAGTACAGACCCCTCTCCATGTATAACCCCCCCCCCCCCATGTACACACTCCCCTCCCTCAATACAGACTCTCCCTCCATCAAGTATAGTCCCTACTAAGTATAGACCCCTTCCCCAGTATAGACCCCCCTCCCTCAGTACAGACCCCCTTCTACTAGTATAGACCCCCCGTCTCAGTCCAGACCCCCCATGTACACACACCCCTCCCTCAGTACAGACTCTTCCTCCATCAAGTATGGTCCCTACTAAGTATAGACCCCCTCCCCCAGTATAGACCCCCCATCTCAGTCCAGACCCCCCTGCCTCAGTACAGACCCCCTCCATCAGTATAGACACCTCTGCCTCATTATAGACCCTTCTCCATCAGTATAGACCCCCTTTAGTATAGACCCCTCTCAGTATAGATCGCCCCCTCAGTATAGACCAGACCCCCCACCCTTAATATAGACCCCCCTCTATCAGTATAGACCTCCCCCAGTACAGACCCCCTCCATCAGTATAGACCACCTCTCTAAGTACAGACCCCCCTCCATCAGTATAGACCACCCCTCCCTCAGTACAGGCCCCCCTCCATCAGTACAGACCCCCTTAGTACAGACCCCTCCATCAGTATAGGCACCCCTGCCCTTATGTACCTGGACAGCAAGTGTGGAAGGATTCAGTGTGCAACCACCGCCCAAACTGTCACTCTCCGGGCAGCGGGCTTATGACAGGAGGCAGCGGCAGCAGAAGTGACAGTAAGCCCTTGTACACACGGTCGGAGATCCCGACGGAATGTGTCCTATCGGACCGTTTTGTCGGATATTCCGACTGTGTGTGGTCTGCATCGGACTGTTTCCATCGGAATATCCGTCGGACCCAATTTTCCAACTTGCTGGAAATATTTTCCGACAAAATGCTCCGATCTGACATACTCCGATCACGTGTAGAGAATTCCGATCGGATAAAAGTGCCACGCATGCTCAGATCAAATTCCTACATCAAAGCTATTGGCTACTAGCCTGAACGTAGTCCCATCGTAACGAAATTACGTCATCACGTTCTGAATGATCGGATTTTCCGCCAACTTGGTCCGACCGTGTGTATGCAACAGTTTCCGACAAAATCCGACGGATTTGGTTGGCAGAATGTCCGACCCGTGTGTACAAGGGCTAAGAGTGAGGAGTCTCCCTCAGGGCTAGGGTGACACCGGCATGTTCTGGCTGAAAAGACCCCTGCCTCCGGGACCCTCCACCACCCTCAGGCTGGTGTCACTCCTCTGCGGGTGCCACCTGGGTGTGGGCCGCACCCCCTGCACCCCCATAGTGATGCCACTGCTGTATGGGGCCCCACGATTTCTAACAGTGACCCTGCTTAGTACCAGAAGTCCAAATTCGCTTTGTGTAGTTTGACAAAAAAAAAAAAGACGCGGGTCTATTACATATAACCTCCTACAAACTCCATCCGGCTTGGTCCATGGGCAGGGCCTGCAGGAGGCCAGTGTCAGTCTTTGATGTTCTGGGTAATGAGGTGTCAATGACATGCAGACAGTCTCTTATCACACCGCTCCATCCTCTGTCTCTGGAGACCCCACAGAGGAGTCTCTATGAACACCGACCCCCCCAGACATGGGAATCTCCAATACAATCAATGGAAATCACCCTCTTCATTAGAAAGCCTCGGACACATCTTCACTAATGATACATCTGGAGAACACTGATAAGATTGTGTTGTAGTAAAAGGTGAAATGAAAGGTTCCATCCTGTAATGGACGATATATCATTCGTCCTCCTCTTCAGATACCCCATTCATCTTCCTCATTCACCTTCGATCTGCTATGAATTGTAACCGCGATATCAGGTCCTAATAATGCCCATCAATGTTAAATGACTATTGGCTGGATAATGGATTAGAAGGAAGTCTATAGTGTCGGTGGGACACCAGCAGCTGAGGCTTGTAGAGGAGGAGAAGGTGAGGACGGGTTGAAGAACCGTTGGAGGTGTCCGCGGTGCACTAGGACATGTGCGGCTCGTTTCGTAGAATCGAAAATTCGTACAAATTTCCAAAAATGCGTACATTCGGAAGCATCCAAAATACGAATCTCTATGCTTCCGATTTGTATACGAAATACGAATTTTACGAATTTTGTTTCCAAATTCCATTACAACGGAAACGTGAGATGGTGTTTTGTTGACCAATCATAGGTTTTCTTCTGTTGCTGAGTGGGGGTTGGGAAAATGACTTTTTTTAATATGGGAGTGGGAGAGACTGGGACTGGTAGTCGATGGGAGATTCAGAATCGGACAAAATAAGAATGTTCGTTAATATCGTTTTATAATTGTCATAATAATTACGATTATTTGTAAGGGCCGGTTCACACTGCAGGCGATGCGAGGCGACACCGACTTGCCTCGCAGCGACCTGCCGCGACCTCAGCGGCAACTTGCAGATGACTTCTGTATAGAAGTCAATGCAAGTCGCCCCCAGGTCGCCCAGAAGTAGTACAGGAACCTTTTTTCTGAGTCGGAGCGACTCGAGTCGCTCCTCTCAGAACGGTTCCATTGTACAGAACGGGGGCGACTTGCGAGAGCGCGGCGAGGCGAGTCGTGTCGCCTCGCATCGCCCGCAGTGTGAACCGGCTCTTATGATGAAGTTAAAAACCCAGGAAGTCATCACAGCACAGGGATGGGGGGAGCCACTCATAATGATCACAGCACAGGGATGGGGGAAGCACCTCATAATGATCACAGCACAGGGATGGTGGGAGCCCCTCATAATGATCACAGCACAGAGATGGGGGAAGCCCCTCATAATGATCACAGCACAGGGATGGGGGGAGCCCCTCATAATGATCACAGCACAGGGATGGGGGAGCCCCTCATAATGATCACAGCACAGGGATGGGGGGGCCCTCATAATGATCACAGCACAGGGATGGGGGGAGCCCCTCATAATGATCACAGCACAGGGATGGGGGGAGCCCCTCATAATGATCACAGCACAGGGATGGGGGGAGCCCCTCATAATGATCACAGCACAGGGATGGGGGGAGCCCCTCATAATGAGCACAGCATAGGGATGGGGGGAGCCCCTCATAATGATCACAGCACAGGGATGGGGGGAGCCCCTCATAATGAGCACAGCACAGGGATGGTGGGAGCCCCTCATAGTCGATGACTGCCATATTAAGAAAGGTATTTTTTGCTTTTTAAATTCATCATAACGAATGTTCATAATTGTTACGAAAAGTTAACAAGATTCATATTTCGTACGCTCTGCTGACCTCAAGCATCCAATCACATGCAAGTAAAAATGCTGTTTTTTACGTGATTGGAAATTCTTTGAAAAGTGAAGCTTTACCTCTACTAAGCCCTGGAGAAATTGCACTTTGCAAAGAGCACAGTCTTTTTGCCTTTAGTACATAAACCCCCCCTTTGCAAACCAGCCCCCCCCCCCCCCAAAAAAAGGTGTCAAATGTGGCAGCGGAGGGGGGTAGGAGGCAGATGAGTGGAGCTTACCTTTTTTGGGTGGAGCTCCGCTTTAAAGTTTATTACATTATAGATACTTTGGGGTTGATTTACTAAAGGCAAATAGACTGTGCACTTTGTAAAGTGCAGTTGCTGCAGAGCTTAGTAAATGAGGTAAAGCTTCACTTTACAAATAATACCCAATCACGCGCAAGGAAAATAAAACAACTGCATTTTTGCTTGCACATGATTGGACGATGGAAGTCAGCAGAGCTTCTGCTCATTTACTAAGATCTGGAGCAACTGCAAAGTGCACAGTCTATTTGCCTTTAGTAAATGAACCCCCCCTGTTAGAGGCATCGGCTCCTGAAGAAGTAAATTATTGTTTGCGAAACATGTTGAGATTTGTGATGCGATTTTGTCCATCTGTATATCCTGCAAGATTCTGAATAAAAGATTTTGGGTGAAACATATAAATTGATTGCCGTATATCTGTATGAGACTGATGCCGGTAAATCAGTTCTTTGGAGTTTATTTACTAAAACTGGAGAGTGCAAAATCAGACTCACTTCCGCATAGAAACCCATCAGTTTCTAATCTCAGCTTTTTCAATGAAGCTTTGGCAATAAAACCTGAAAGCTGATTGGTTTCCATGTAAAAGTGAGCCTGATTTTGCACTCTCCAGTTTTAGTAAATACACCTCTTTGCATAATAAAAGTTTGTACCGTTGTATATGTTTTTATTTGTGAATACCGAATAAAATTCCGATTTTATATATATCTGTAATGTATGTGTTGATGTGCCTCCAAAAAGTCCCAACTGTGGGCAACTGTATACTAAATAATGGAATGACGTGTTTATTTCTTTTCTTTATAAATATTGCACTCGCCCTCCTGCTCTTTATAAGCAATATAAAGTCTAAGTGGACTTTGCAATATGTCACATGTTAAAGGGCATCCTGAAGAAGGTCTTTCCCACACTTCTGTCCTACAGCTTGCCCCCTGCATCCTACATTATGCACTATTATTAGAGGCTCCAGATGCCACCTTGCAGTGTGACACACGTCCATTGTCCCCGCCGCTCTGTGATTGGCTGCTGAGTGTGGGAACCTCTGCAAAGTCTGATCCTCACACATTATTATGCAGAGTGAGGGGTATATAGAGGGGAGGGTGAGCTCTGTGACTGCACATCACTGAAATCTC
This sequence comes from Lithobates pipiens, assembly GCF_037356315.1. NCBI lineage: Eukaryota > Metazoa > Chordata > Amphibia > Anura > Ranidae > Lithobates > Lithobates pipiens. The sequence goes on from NW_027507788.1 coordinate 228,266,354, forward strand.
TTCTACAGAGAGGACACTGAGCATAGGAACTGCTCTTCACTCACTGACCGGACACCATGTCTCCTTCCAGCAGCCCTCTACTGCACGGTGCTGACCGCCAACTGACCCAGCAACCCAGAAAAGTAAGTATATCTCTACATTCCTGGTAGCTTGTTTATTTTTTCATTCTGTTTTCTCCTAGATCTTCTCATCCTCATACCTCTAAGATCCCCCGTTCTGTCATTCCTAAAGATCTTCCATCCCGTCCACCTAGAACTTTCCATCCTGGCACCTCCAAGTTCCCCCCATCCTGTTACTCCCCTATATTTGTCATCCTGTCTTCCTAGATTTTCCCATCCTGACATTTCCACGTCTCTCATTCTGTTCCCCCCACTTTTAGATCTTTCCATCCCCACCCCTTCAAGATCCAACATCCTGTCACCCCCCTAAACCTTCCTATCTTGTCCTATATCTCCCCATCCTGTCACCTCTAAGAACATCCTCTAGGTCTTCCCATTCAATATCCTCTTAGATTTTCCCATCCTGTCATCTAAGATCCCTCATTCTGTCAATCCCTCTGGGTCTTCCCATCCGGTCCTCCCATAGTGTACGATGCTGGCACCTCCAAGATCATCCTGTCACCCCTCTAGATCTTCCCATCCAATGTCCTCCTATATCTCCCCATCCTGTCACCCCTCTGGGTCTTCCCATCCAATGTCCTCCTATATCTCCCCATCCTGTCACCCCTCTAGGTCTTCCCAACCAATGTCCTCCTATATCTCCCCATCCTGTCACCCCTCTAGGTCTTCCCAACCAATGTCCTCCTATATCTCCCCATCCTGTCACCCCTCTGGGTCTTCCCATCCAATGTCCTCCTATATCTCCCCATCCTGTCACCCCTCTAGGTCTTCCCATCCAATGTCCTCCTATATCTCCCCATCCTGGCACCTCCAAGATCATCCTGTCATCCCTCTAGGTCTTGCCATCCAATGTCCTCCAATATCTCCCCATCCTGGCACCTCCAAGATCATCCTGTCACCCCTCTAGATCTTCCCATCCAATGTCCTCCTATATCTCCCCATCCTGTCACCCCTCTAGGTCTTCCCAGCCAATGTCCTCCTATATCTCCCCATCCTGTCACCCCTCTAGGTCTTCCCATCCAATGTCCTCCTATATCTCCCCATCCTGTCACCCCTCTAGGTCTTCCCATCCAATGTCCTCCTATATCTCCCCATCCTGTCACCCCTCTAGGTCTTCCCAACCAATGTCCTCCTATATCTCCCCATCCTGTCACCCCTCTAGGTCTTCCCAGCCAATGTCCTCCTATATCTCCCCATCCTGTCACCCCTCTAGGTCTTCCCATCCAATGTCCTCCTATATCTCCCCATCCTGTCACCCCTCTAGGTCTTCCCAACCAATGTCCTCCTATATCTCCCCATCCTGTCACCCCTCTAGGTCTTCCCAGCCAATGTCCTCCTATATCTCCCCATCCTGTCACCCCTCTAGGTCTTCCCATCCAATGTCCTCCTATATCTCCCCATCCTGTCACCCCTCTAGGTCTTCCCAGCCAATGTCCTCCTATATCTCCCCATCCTGTCACCCCTCTAGGTCTTCCCATCCAATGTCCTCCTATATCTCCCCATCCTGTCACCCCTCTAGGTCTTCCCATCCAATGTCCTCCTATATCTCCCCATCCTGTCACCCCTCTAGGTCTTCCCATCCAATGTCCTCCTATATCTCCCCATCCTGGCACCTCCAAGATCATCCTGTCACCCCTCTAGGTCTTGCCATCCAATGTCCTCCAATATCTCCCCATCCTGTCACCTCCAAGATCATCCTGTGACCCCTCTAGGTATCTCCATTCAATATCTTCTTAGATCTTTTCATCCTGTCACCTAAGAGATCCCTCATCCTGTCAATCCCTCTACATCTTTCCATCTGGTCCTCCTATATCTCCCCATCCTGTCACCCCTCTAGGTCTTCCCATCCAATGTCCTCCTATAGCTCCCCATCCTGTTACCCCTCAAGGTATCTCCATACAATATACTTCTAGAGTTCATCCTGTCCTGTATCTCCCCATCCTGGCATCCTTGGTCTTTCATTCAGTCACCCCTCTAGGTCTTACCATTCTGTCTCCTCTAAGATTTACACAAATCCTTATTTTTCCTCTTGAGACAAGTCTATTTTTTGTTTCTCCTCATCCATGTAATCACTATGAAGTCATTAACCATCCTGTGTCTTGTTTTGTGCAGTTGAGGAAGCCCGCCATTGAGAAGATGAGGAGAGATCGCATTAACAGCAGCATCGACCAGCTGCGTCTCCTACTGGAGAAAGAGTTCCAGAAACATCAACTGCCCTCCAAACCGGAGAAGGCCGACATACTGGAGATGACGGTCACCTTCCTGCAGCAGTACATGGCTGAGAAAAGTAAGTGCCCCCCTTGTCCTTGATTTTACGATTCTTGCGGAGAGATGTTCGGATTGAGGATTGTAGAAGGTGACAGTGGACCTCATATAACGAATGTGTGTCTTTTCCTATTCCAGATGCCTCCAGCCAAGCCTATAAAGAAGGCTACTCCTCCTGCGTCCAGGACTCTGTGAACTTCCTATCCCTGCACACACAGACCGATGTCAATCTGCGGCTGCTGCAGAACCTCCATGGGGCTCAGATGGTGACCGGCGCTCCGTGTCCTTCTGTATTCCCCACTTCACAGACCCCCAGCAAGAACAGCCCCCCAGACGGCAGCAAAACCCTATGGAGACCCTGGTAGAGACTTGTCTCCACTTCTCAGGACTGTGAGCTGTGTACATAGAGTTGGGTGTACAAGGAGCATACAATGCTTCCAATAGTACTCAGGGGTCTGACCCCATCACTGTGTCTTATCATATTGATAGTGAGTAAGGTTATATTTAATATAATGTAATTATGTAATGTTATATGACTTTATATTTTATGCTGGGATCAGATCTTAGCTCTGTTACATTCCTATATGGAATTATCTGTATATGTATTTCTCTATCTATCTGCTTTATTGTAAAGCGGGAAAGTAAGATTAATATTCAGTCTAAGTATTATATTGTTAGTGTGAGGTTTCCAATATGGAACATGTAATATAATGCATATGTATATGTATGCATGTTTACCCTAAGGGTACAGAGTAAGCCTATTAGAATTATTCAGTTGGGCCAATGGAATGCTGTCTACAGCAACCAATTAAATTGCAGCTATCATTTTTTAAGTACTCAATTCAAAATGTAAGAACCTGGTTGCTGCAGGAAACCATGCATTTTGAACCAGTATTGATTGTGTTTTATATTAAAACCAGAGTACATTTCACATATACTAAGTATACTGAGATACAAAGGGGTTGATGCACTAAAGGCAAATAGACTGTGTACTTTGCAAAGTGCAGTTGCACATCGCAGGAGCAATTGCTTCAGATCTTAGTAAATGTGCAGAAGCCCTGCTGACCTCCATCATCCAATCACATGCAAGCATAAATGTTGTTTTTTTTTTAAATTTTCCTTGCATGTGATTGGGTATTCTTTAGAAAGTGAAGCTTTACCTTATTTACTAAGCTCTGGAGCAATTGCACTTTGCAAAGTGTACAGTCTTTTTGCCTTTAGTACACCAACCCCCAAATAGACTTTGCACTTTGCAAGCCAGGTACCCCCCCCTCCCCCCCTTAAAAAGGTGCCAAATGTGGCAGTGGAGGGGGGTAGGAGGCAGACAAGCAGGGCTTCCCCTTTTGGGTGGAGCTCCGCTTTAAAGTCTATTACATTATAGATACTCCGGGGTTGATTTACTAAAGGCTAAAAGACTTTGCAAAGTGCAGTTGCTCCTGAGCTCAGTAAATGAGCTGAAGCTTCAGCTTTGCAAAGAATCCCCAATCACATGCAAGAAAAATAAAAAAAAGCAATTTTGCTTGCACTTTATTGGATGAGGGAAGTCAGCAGAGCTTCCCCCTCATTTACTAAACACTTGTACAGTTCAGAGTCTATTTGCCTTTAGTAAATCAGCCCCTGGATATCAAGGAAGTCACAAAGTGATTGTGTCTGTCATGAAACTGACATTTTATATTGTAGATTTCATTTATCAATGGGATTAGAAGGTGCATAGTTTGCCCCATGGTAATCAATCATAATACTATAATATATATTTTTAGGAGAATACAAAGTGGGATCTGATTGGCTGATTTGAGGCAAAGCTGGCAATTCTAATTCCATACCTTTCCTATATATAGCCCGATGATTAGTAATATTTGTATACTGTGTTGCATATTGTTGCAGAATTGTATTGCAACAAAGATGCCAACAGCTGCGAGAGAATTGAAATGAAGACCCCAGTGAGTGTCATGAATGCAGCATTCTTGGGTGACAAATATAATCTGGGGGCACATGGGGAGATTTGTTTTGTTTTTTTAGTGCAATTGTCCAATTAATTGAATGTGACATATAGAGAACAATGGAGTGTAGAGTATGTAGAGTGAATAATCGCTAATAAGCGCACAATTTATCAGATGTGTGCGATCAATCACTACTATATACAACTTCAGATGTAACGATCGCTGCCATGATCACACTAACAAAACTTCCCATTGTGCCCCCCCCCTCCCCCCCCTCAGCCCTGGGCCTGAGAGGCGGGGAACTGTCTCTGTCTTGCAGCGGTGACAGTTTTATTCGATGTGATTTAGTCCGGGGCTAATTATTTTTCATTGCTTTTCAGTGGATTCTATGAATGTACTATTGTAATGACAATGTATACAATTTGTAATCACCATGTGATCGTCCTTATTATTGATCGTCTGCATTGCCTTCTTGTGAAGGTGAAACCCCCGAATGTTCTGCAATATTTGCAGTAAATATGATAAAAGTTGAATAGAATTCACAGTATGGTTTGCAATATTTGCCGGTGTGTATTATGGGGCGGCAATGTTTGCCTACGTTGGTTGTGTGGAGTTATGTGACTTCCACTCTTGTTTGAGAAACGTCATTCTTTTTTTATTTCATTGAAAATAAAATATTTATTAAAATGATACAAATGTTGTGGATTGTTTTCTAAACCGGAACTAAGAGTTTTGTAGCACAAATAATGTAACATGTATGCTCAGTGATTATGGGAAATCTAGAATGTTCTGTGTGGTGGAGAAACGTCTCCAATTTGTCAATGTGGTTATCTACCGGGAACTCATGGGGGGGATTGAATTTGTCTTTATCTGTTTAACTATTCGCTGTTTAGCTTTATTTATGTCATTTTATCCCCCCCCCCCCCCCCCGACACTGCTCCAATTGCATCAAACATCCAATCATGTTCAAAGAATTTTCCCTAAATTACACTCAACACAATTGGCTGGAGCTCAGGATAACTTTCCTTTACTAAAACACCCCCAAGAGATTTTACTGGGGAGGCCTTTACCTCAATCTAGACAGCCAAGAGTGTGTAGAATCATTGGCAGGGTGATAGAGAGATGGATGGATAGATAGATAGATAGATAGATAGATAGATAGATAGATAGATAGATAGATAGATAGATAGATAGAGGGATAGATACCGGTAGAGAGATACTAGATTGCATAGATAGAAACAGGGCAGCCATCAGAAATTTTTGTGCCCCATACACAGCTTTAGGCCTGGGCCCCTGACCACCCCCTGACCTCCAACATTCCCCAAGGCTTACCTATGGGCCATCCTACCAAATCCGCACACCAGCCACCTCACCTGTACGCACTCAGCCCCCCCAATCCTGTATATGTGTCAGCCCCCCCACACACACCTGTATATATGTCAGCTCCCCTCACACCTGTATATATGTCAGCCCCCCTCACACCTGTGTATATGTCAGCCCCCTCACACCTGTATATGTGTCAGTCCCCCTCACACACACACCTGTATATATGTCAGCCCCCCTCACATACCTGTATATATGTCAGCCCCCCTCACACCTGTATATATGTCAGCCCCCCTCACACCTGTATATATGTCAGCCTCCCACACACCTGTATATATGTCAGCCCCCCCTCACACCTGTATATGTCAACCCACCCACACACACACACTTGTATATATGTCAGCCCTCCCCACACACACACCTGAATATATGGCAGCCCCCCTCACACCTGTATATATGGCAGCCCTACATACACAAAACTGTAAACACACAAGGCTCTGGCCCCTCTTTGCACACAAAGAGCCCCCCTCCCTTTCCCTCACAGCCCCTACTTGTAACTTCCTACCTGGTCTCTGCTCTTTTTCACAAAGCTGACATGTTGCTGAGACGCATAATACAGGCAGATCACCGTCACACGAGGGGCGCACATGCACATAGTAGCCAGAGGTGGCAGTAAAGAGCTTGATGTCTAAAATCAATGACAGGAGAACAACAGAAACTGTGAGATCATTTCTATACTGCACAGCGCCGATCCCCTTCACCCGTCCTGCCCCCTTCACCCGTCCTGCCCCCTTCACCCATCCTGCCTTCTTCACCCGTCCTGCCTTCTTCACCCGTCCTTCCCCCTTTACCCGTCCTGCCCTCTTCACCCATCCTGCCTTCTTCACCCGTCCTGCCTTCTTCACCCGTCCTGCCCCCTTCACCCGTCCTGCCCCCTTCACCCGCCCTGCCCCCTTCACCCATCCTGCCTTCTTCACCCGTCCTGCCCCCTTCACCCGCCCTGCCCCCTTCACCCATCCTGCCTTCTTCACCCGTCCTGCCTTCTTCACCCATCCTGCCCCCTTCACCCATCCTGCCCCCTTCACCCGCCCTGCCCCCTTCACCCATCCTGCCTTCTTCACCCGTCCTGCCTTCTTCACCCGTCCTGCCCCCTTCACCCGTCCTGCCCCCTTCACCCGTCCTGCCTTCTTCACCTGTCCTGCCCCCTTCACCCGTCCTTCCCCCTTCACCCGTCCTGCCCCCTTCACCCGTCCTGCCCCCTTCACCCGTCCTGCCCCCTTCACCCGTCCTGCCTTCTTCTGCTCCAGGTGGGCCTCTCAGGCCCCTTACAGATGTAACGGCTGTACCCCCCTGATGGCGGCCCCGGATAGAAAGACAGATTGATAGATATATATTAGATATTAGATAGATAGATAGATAGATAGATAGATAGATAGATAGATAGATAGATACATAGATAGAAATTAAAAAAACAGCATTTTTGCTTGCACATGATTGGATGATGGAAGTCAGCAGAGCCTCTGCTCATTTACTAAGATCTGGAGCAACTTTGTAAAGTGCACAGTCTATTTGCCTTTAGTAAATCAAACCCTGTCAGTGGAATGGACTCCTGATGAAATCAATTATTGTTCATGAAACACGTTGTCATTTGTGATGCAATTTTGTCCATCTGTATATCCTGCAAGATTCTGAATTGAAGATTTTGATTGAAACATATAAATTGATTGCCGTATATCTGTATTAGACTGATGCCGGTTTGTACCGTTGTATATGTTTTTATTTGTGAATACCGAATAAAATTCAGATTTTATATATATCTGTAATGTATGTGTTGATGTGCCTCCAAAAAGTCCCAACTGTGGGCAACTGTATACTAAATAATGGAATGACGTGTTTATTTCTTTTCTTTATAAATATTGCACTCGCCCTCCTGCTCTTTATAAGCAATATAAAGTCTAAGTGGACTTTGCAATATGTCACATGTTAAAGGGCATCCTGAAGAAGGTCTTTCCCACACTTCTGTCCTACAGCTCGCCCCCTGCATCCTACATTATGCACTATTATTAGAGGCTCCAGATGCCACCTTGCAGTGTGACACACGTCCATTGTCCCCGCCGCTCTGTGATTGGCTGCTGAGTGTGGGAACCTCTGCAAAGTCTGATCCTCACACATTATTATGCAGAGTGAGGGGTATATAGAGGGGAGGGTGAGCTCTGTGACTGCACATCACTGAAATCTCTTCTACAGAGAGGACACTGAGCATAGGAACTGCTCTTCACTCACTGACCGGACACCATGTCTCCTTCCAGCAGCCCTCTACTGCACCGTGCTGACCGCCAACTGACCCAGCAACCCAGAAAAGTAAGTATCTCTCTACATTCCTGGTAGCTTGTTTATTTTTTCATTCTGTTTTCTCCTAGATCTTCTCATCCTCATACCTCTAAGATCCCCCGTTCTGTCATTCCTAAAGATCTTCCATCCCGTCCACCTAGAACTTTCCATCCTGGCACCTCCAAGTTCCCCCCATTCTGTTACTCCCCTATATTTGTCATCCTGTCTTCCTAGATTTTCCCATCCTGACATTTCCACGTCTCTCATTCTGTTCCCCCCACTTTTAGATCTTTCCATCCCCACCCCTTCAAGATCCAACATCCTGTCACCCCCCTAAACCTTCCTATCTTGTCCTATATCTCCCCATCCTGTCACCTCTAAGAACATCCTCTAGGTCTTCCCATTCTATATCCTCTTAGATTTTCCCATCCTGTCACCTAAGATCCCTCATTCTGTCAATCCCTCTGGGTCTTCCCATCCGGTCCTCCCATATTGTACGATGCTGGCACCTCCAAGATCATCCTGTCACCCCTCTAGGTCTTCCCATTCAATATCTTCTTAGATCTTTTCATCCTGGCACCTAAGAGATCCCTCATCCTGTCAATCCCTCTACATCTTTCCATCCGGTCCTCCTATATCTCCCCATCCTGTCACCTCTCTAGGTCTTCCCATCCAATGTCCTCCTATATGTCCCCATCCTGATGCCTCCAAGATCATCCTGTCACCCCTCTAGGTCTTCTCATCCAATGTCCTCCAATATGTCCCCGTCCTGGCACCTCCAAGATCATCCTGTCACCCCTCTAGGTCTTCCCATCCAATGTCCTCCAATATGTCCCCACCCTGATGCCTCCAAGATCATCCTGTCACCCCTCTAGGTCTTCTCATCCAATGTCCTCCAATATGTCCCCGTCCTGGCACCTCCAAGATCATCCTGTCACCCCTCTAGATCTTCCCATCCAATGTCCTCCAATATCTCCCCATCCTGTCACCTCCAAGATCATCCTGTCACCCCTCTAGGTCTTCTCATCCAATGTCCTCCAATATCTCCCCATCCTGATGCCTCCAAGATCATCCTGTCACCCCTCTAGGTATCTCCATCCAATATCCTTCTAGATCCCATCCTGTCCTGTATCTCCCCGTCCTGGCATCCTTGGTCTTCCATTCAGTCACCCCTCTAGGTCTTACCATTCTGTCTTCTCCTAGATTTCCACCAATCGTTATTTTTCCTCTTGAGATAAGTCTATATTTTTTCTCCTCATCCATGCAATTACTATGAAGTCACTAACCATCCTGTGTCTTGTTTTGTGCAGTTGAGGAAGCCCGCCATTGAGAAGATGAGGAGAGATCGCATTAACAGCAGCATCGACCAGCTGCGTCTCCTACTGGAGAAAGAGTTCCAGAAACATCAACTGCCCTCCAAACCGGAGAAGGCCGACATACTGGAGATGACGGTCACCTTCCTGCAGCAGTACATGGCTGAGAAAAGTAAGTGCCCCCCTTGTCCTTGATTTTATGATTCTTGCTGAGAGATGTTCGGATTGAGGATTGTAGAAGGTGACAGTGGACCTCATATAACGAATGTGTGTCTTTTCCTATTCCAGATGCCTCCAGCCAAGCCTATAAAGAAGGCTACTCCTCCTGCGTCCAGGACTCTGTGAACTTCCTATCCCTGCACACACAGACAGATGTCAATCTGCGGCTGCTGCAGAACCTCCATGGGGCTCAGATGGTGACCGGCGCTCCGTGTCCTTCTGTATTCTCCATCTCACAGACCCCCAGCAAGAACAGCCCCCCAGACAGCAGCAAAGCCCTATGGAGACCCTGGTAGAGACTTGTCTCCACTTCTCAGGACTGTGAGCTGTGTACATAGAGTTGGGTGTACAAGGAGCATACAATGCTTCCAATAGTACTCAGGGGTCTGACCCCATCACTGTGTCTTATCATATTGATAGTGAGTAAGGTTATATTTAATATAATGTAATTATGTAATGTTATATGACTTTATATTTTATGCTGGGATCAGATCTTAGCTCTGTTACATTCCTATATGGAATTATCTGTATATGT